>NC_089234.1:12609321-12909321 GCF_963924675.1 Phocoena phocoena
CACCGAAGGGGGCGGGGGGAGTGGAGGGAGCCATTACTTAATGGCTCCCAGCTTGCGAAGGTGAAATAACCCACACTATATAGGTTTTCTTTCTTCAGCAGTTCTGTGTTGATATTGATTCACACGTTTCTCACTGAACAGAAGAAGGTGCATCTTCTCATGTATCATGCATTTTCTGGTCTTGAAATCACAAAAAAGGTTTCTATACTAATAAATGTAAATAAAATTCTGCTACTGTAACTGTTTTCTAGCTTAGGCGTTTTAAACCAAGTCAGTAAATCAAGCTGTATTATTTACTACTTTAGCTTGTGTGAGCAAAAGAAATTGTATATATGCATAAGATAAAATTATGCACTTGTGTAAAGTCATATCTTTAAAAGGAGAAAAGAAATATTAATTGATTTTTTTAATACCTTGTGGGTTTTTAATTTTTATTTATTTATTAAAATTTTTTATTGAAGTGTAGTTGATTAAAGTCATATTTTTATACCTGGTTCTCTTTTTTGATCAAAATGACAGTAGATATTTTATAAATCTTATTTATTTTATTATACCTCATATTAGAACTTTAAAGTAATAAAAAATAGTTTTATAATACAATAAAAAATAAATCCATACAATTATTGACATATTGGAGCATATAATTTTTTTTTTTTTTTACATTTTCTAATAAAAAGTTTGTCCTCTCTACCCCACGCCCCCAAAAGAAAAATCCACCAGATTGCTTTAGGTCAAGGATAACAAAAGCATGAATGATTCAGATGAACACCTTTTGAACTTTCCTCAGGAAGATTTGAGTGGTAGGATAACTTAAAATCTTGACCAGAATGCATGCAGGTGGCCATTTCTCGGCTTGAAACATCTTGAAACAGTTTCGGTGCCTGGTAAGGAGGCTCCTGGTGTCAGTGTGGCTTGCCCAAGAGGGAGGGAAAGAGAGTATGCAAATGAGCACATATGCATTAGTTCAAGAGCAAGACTGAGCATCTTAAAGGTTAGAAGCCCAGAATTTCATTACCCTCCTCTCAAAAGATGGCCAGAGTACATCAAGTGACCAAAAATGCATTTTCATTATGTTTTATTAACTGAAGGAATTTTTGTTTTGGTTTCTGTAATAAACTATTAAGGAATACAGGACAGCCTGTAATATATCATTATTCTGCAAGAATAACAAAGACAAACAATAAGCAAACTACTGAATTAGAGTGGATTTACTATGGTTAGAGGTTTACCTAAACGAAAGTCTGTGCCTTGATTTTAAGTGTTAATGGATGAAAATCTTGGCTGAGCTGTCTGAGCTCTTCCTGTTTATAAAATAGAACTTGTGACAAATGTGTAAGACTTTGTAGTATACATTTTTATATTAACTTTATTCCTTGCTTCATGTTATAGTCATACCTTTTTTTAAAGAAATCATGTTATCTTGAAGGATTTCATGTGTCTTTAGAAATACTTTAGGTCTTTTTTGGAAGTAGAAAGTTATATATATACAGTGTGAATTTTACACAGTCATGGAAATTTAAAGATGTTATGATTCACTGATAGGCACAAATTATAAGAAAACCTGAAGTCATTAGCTCAGATAAAGGATTAGAATTAACAATGGAATTGAACCTAGAGTATAATTAATGAAGTCTGTAATTGTTCTTCCTGTGTTAGTTCATTAAGCCTGACTATCGAGTGGATAGTTGGGCATCTGTCTCTAACATCTGTTGTCTCACTGATTCCCTCGGTTGAATGCATCAATGCATGGGAAGAAGGGTATGATTTCCCTCCAAAACTTGAACATGCTGGAGAAAAAACAAAACCAATAACCATTCTCTAATATGATAGCATGATAAAGAACCACCTTGGGGGGAGTTTAGCTAACCGAAGACATGTGAAAAAATTAGAGATTATGTTAAATGAGTTCCCTAAATGAAAAATATAAAATATAGTTTTCCCAAGAAGCTTCTTTTGTGCTCACATTAGCTGAATTCAATTGCAATCAAAAACACATATCAAGCACCTACTTTGCACAATATGTTCTTGGCTAGTGATGGCTTTCATTGGTTGAGCACTTATCTTTTTTTTTGAAATTTATTTAATTTAATTTTTATACAGCAGGTTCTTATTAATTATCTATTTTATACATATTTGTGTATATATATGTCAGTCCCAATCTCCCAATTCATCCCATCAGTACCCCACCCCCACCGCTTCCGCCCTTGGTGTCCGTACATTTGTGCTCTACATCTGTGTCTCTATTTCTACCCTGCAAACTGGTTCATCTGTACCATTTTTCTAGGTTCCACATATATGCGTTAATATACGATATTTGTTTTTCTCTTTCTGACTTACTTCACTCTGTATGACAGTCTCTAGATTCATCCACATCTCTACAAATGACCCAATTTCATTCCTTTTTATGACTGAGTAATATTCCATTGTATATATGTACCACATCTTCTTTATCCATTTGTCTGTTGATGGGCATTTAGGTTGCTTCCATGACCTGGCTATTGTAAATAGTGCTGCAGTGAACATTGGGGTGCATGTGTCTTTTTGAATTATAGTTTCCTCTGGGTATATGTCCAGTAGTGGGATTGCTGGGTCATATGGTAATTCTATTTTAGTTTGTTAAGACACCTCCATACTGTTCTCCATAGTGGGTGTATCAATTTACATTCCCACCAACAGTGCAAGAAGGTTGCCTTTTCTCCACACCCTCTCCAGCATGTGTTGTTTGTAGATTTTCTGATGATGGCCGTTCTAACCAGTGTGAGGTGATACCTCATTGCAGTTTTGATTTGCATTTCTCTAATAATTAGTGATGTTGAGCAGCTTTTCATGTGCCTCTTGGCCATCTCTATGTCTTCTTTGGAGAAATGTCTATTTAGGTCTTGCACTCATTTTTTGATTGGGTTGCTTGCTTTTTTAATATTGAGCTGCATGAGCTGTTTATATATTTTGGAGATTAATCCTTTGTCCGTTGATTTGTTTACAAATATTTTCTCCCATTCTGTGGGTTGTCTTTTCCTCTTGTTTATAATTTCCTTTGCTGTGAAAAAGCTTTTAAGTTTCATTAGGTCCCATTTATTTATTTTTGTTTTTATTTCCATTACTCTGGGAGGTGGCTCAAAAAAGATCTTGCTGTGATTTATGTCAAAGAGTGTTCTTCCTATGTTTTCCTCTAAGAGTTCTATAGTGTCCAGTCTTACATTTATGTCTTTAATCTATTTTGAATTATTTTTGTGTATGGTGTTAGGGAGTGTTCTAATTTCATTCTTTTACATGTAGCTGTCCAGTTTTCCCAACACCACTTATTGAAGAGACTGTCTTTTCTCCACTGTATATCCTTGCCTCCTTTGTCATAGATTAGTTGACCATAGGTGCATGGGTTTATCTCTGGGCTTTCTATCTTGTTGTATTGATCTATATTTCTGTTTTTGTGCCAGTACCATATTGTCTTGATTACTGTAGCTTTGTAGTGTAGTCTGAAGTCAGAGAGTCTGATTCCTCCAGCTCTGTTTTTTCCTTCAAGATTGTTTTGGCTATTCGGGGTCTTTTGGGTCTCCGTACAAATTTTAAGATTTTTTGTTCTAGTTCTGTGAAAAATGTCATTGGTAATTTGATAGGGATTGCATTGAATGTGTAGATTGCTTTGGGTAATATAGTTATTTTCTCAATATTGATTCTTCCAATCCAAGAACAAGGTATATCTCTCCATCTGTTTGTGTCATCTTTGATTTCTTTCATCAGTGTCTTATAGTTTTCTGAGTACAGGTCTTTTACCTACTTAGGTAGGTTTATTCCTAGATATTTTATTCTCTTTGTTGCAATGGAGAATGGGATTGTTTCCTTAATTTCTCTTTCTGATCTTTCATTGTTAGTGTATAGAAATGCAAGACATTTCTGTGAATTAATTTTGTATCTTACAGCTTTACCAAATTCATTGATTAGATCTAGTAGTTTTCTGGTGACATCTTTAAGATTCTCTATATATAGTATCGTGTCATCTACAAAGAGTGACAATTTTACTTCTTTTCCAGTTTGTATTCCTTTTATTTCTTTTTCTTCTCTGATTGCTGTGACTAGGACCTCCAAAACTATGTTGAATAATAGTGGCAAGAGTAGACATCCTTGCCTTGTTCCTGATCTTAGAGGAAATGCTTTCAGTTTTTCACCACTGAGAATGATGTTTGCTGTGGGTTTGTCATATATGGGCTTTATTAGGTTGAAGTAGGTTCCCTCTATGCCCACTTTCTGGAGAGTTTTTTTCATAAATGGGTGTAGAATTCTGTCAAAAGCTTTTTCTGCATCTACTGACGTGATCATATGGTTTTTATTCTTCAGTTTGTTAATATGGTGTATCACATTGATTGATTTGCATTTATTGAAGAATCCTTGCATCCCTGGTATAAATCCCACTTGATCATGGTGTATGATCCTTTTAATGTGTTGTTGGATTCTGTTTGTTAGTATTTTGTTAAGGATTTTTGTGTCTATATTCATCAGTGATATTGGTCTGTAATTTTCTTTTTTTGTAATATCTCCATCTGGTTTTGGTATCAGGGTGATGGTGGCCTCATAGAATGAGTTTGGTAGTGTTCTTTCCTCTGCAATTTTTTGGAAGAGCTTGAGAAGGATGGGTGTTAACTCTTCTCTAAATGTTTGATAAAATTCACCTGTGAAGCCATCTGGTCCTGGACTTCTGTTTGTTGGAAGATTTTAAATCACAGTTTCAATTTCATTACTTGTGATTGGTCTGTTCATATTTTCTGTTTCTTCCTGGTTCAGTCTTGGAAGGTTATACCTTTCTAAGAATTTGTCCATTTCTTCCAGGTTGTCTATTTTATTGGCATAGAGCTGCTTGTAGTAGTCTCTTATGATGCTTTGTATTTCTGCGGTGTCTGTGATAACTTCTCTTTTTTCATTTCTAATTTTATTGATTTGAGTCCTCTCCCTCTTTTTCTTGATGAGTCTGGCTAAAGGTTTATCAATTTTGTTCATCTTCTCAAAGAACAAGCTTTTAGTTTTGTTGATCTTTGCTATTGTTTTCTTTGTTTCTATTTCATTTATTTCTTCTCTGATCTTTATGATTTCTTTCCTTCTAGTAACTTTGGGTTTTGTTTGTTCGTCTTTCTCTAGTTCCTTTAGGTATAAGGTTAGATTGTTTATTTGAGATTTTTCTTGTTTCTTGAGGTTGGAGTGTATTGCTATAAAATTCCCTCTTAGAACTGCTTTTGCTGCATCCCATAGATTTTAGATCATCGTGTTCTCACTGTCATTTGTCTCTAGGTATTTTTTGATTTCCTCTTTGATTTCTTCAGTGATCTCTTGGTTATTTAGTAACATATTGTTTAGCCTCCATGTGTTTGTGTTTTTTAAGTTTTTTTCCCCCTGTAATGTATTTCTAATCTCATAGTGTTGTGGTCAGAAAAGACGCATGATATAATTTCAGTTTTCTTAAATTTACCGAGGCTTGATTTGTGACCCAAGATGTGATCTATCCTGGAGAATGTTTTGTGTGCATTGGAGGAGAAAGTGTAATCTGCTGTTTTCGGATGGAATGTCCTATAAATATCAATTAAATTAAATTAAATATCAATTAAATTAGATATCAATTAAGTTAAATATCAATTAAATCTATCTGGTCTATTGTGTCATTTAAAGCTTTCATTTCCTTATTAATTTTCTGTCTGATTATCTGTCCATTGGTGAAGTGGGGTGTTAAAGTCCCTTTTATTATAGTGTTACTATTGATTTCCTCTTTTATGGCTGTTAGCATTTGCATTATGTATTGAGGTGCTCCTATGTTGGGTGCATAAATATTTACAATTGTTATATCTTCTTCTTGGATTGATCACTTTATCATTATGTAGTGTCCTTCCTTGTCTCTTGTAACATTGTTTATTTTAAAGTCTATTTTATCTGATATGAGTATTGCTACTCCAGCTTTCTTTCAATTTCCATTTGCATGGAATATCTTTTTTCCATCCCCTCACTTTTGGTCTGTATGTGTCCCTGGGGCTCTGAAGTGGGTCTCTTGTAGACGGCATATATATGGGTCTTGTTTTTGTATCCATTCAGCGAGCCTGTGTTTTTGGTTGAAGCATTTAATCCAGTCGCATTTAAGGTAATTATCGATATGTATGTTCCTATTAGTATTTTCTTAATTCTTTTGGGTTTGGTTTTGTAGGTCCTTTTCTTCTCTTGTGTTTCCCACTAGAGAAATTTCTTTAGCATTTGCTGTAGAGCTGGTTTGGTGGTGCTGAATTCTCTTAGCTTTTGCTTGTCTGTAAAGCTTTTGATTTCTCCATCGAATCTGAATGAGATCCTTGCTGGGTAGAGTAATCTTGGTTGTAGGTTCTTCCCTTTCATCACTTTAAATATATCATGCCACTTCCTTCTGGCTTGTAGAATTTCTGCTGAGAAGTCAGCTGTTAACCTCGTGGCAGTTCCCTTGTATGTTATTTGTCATTTTTTCCTTGTTGCTTTTAATACTTTTTCTTTGTCTTTAATTTTTGTCAATTTGATTACTATGTGTCTCAGTGTGTTTCTCCCTGGGTTTATCCTGTCTGGGACTCTCTGTGCTTCCTGGGCTTGGGTGGCTATTTGCTTTCCCATGTTAGGGAAGTTTTTGACTATAATCTCTTCAAATATTTTCTTGGGATCTTTCTCTCTCTCTTCTCCTTCTGGGACCCTTATAATGTGAATGTTGGTGCATTTAATGTTGTGCCAGAGGTCTCTTAGGCTGTCTTCATTTCTTTTCATTCTTTTTTCTTTATTCTGTTCTGCAGCAGTGAATTCCACCATCGTGTCTTCCAGGTCACTTATCCCTTCTTCTGCCTCAGTTATTCTGCTATTGATTCCTTCTGGTGTATTTTTCATTTCAGTTATTGTGTTGTTCATCTCTGTTTGTTTGTTTTTTAATTCTTCCAGGTCTTTGTTAAACATTTCTTGCATCTTCTCGATATTTGCATCCATCCTTTTTTTCCCTGAGGTCCTGGATCCTCTTCACTGTCATTATACTGAATTCTTTTTCTGGAAGGTTGCCTATCTCCACTTCATTTAGTTGTTTTTCTGGGGTTTTATCTTGTTCCTTCATCTGGTACATAGTCCTCTGCTTTTTCATTTTGTCTGTCTTTCTGTGAATGCAGTTTTCATTCCACAGGCTGCAGGATTGTAGTTCTTGCTTCTGCTGTCTGCCTTCTGGTGGATGAGTCTATCTAAGAGGCTTGTGCCAGCTTCCTGATGGGAGGCACTGGTGGTGGGTTGAGCTGGGTGTTTCTCTGGTGGACAGAGCTCAGTAAAACTTCAATTTGCTTGTCTGCTGATGGGTGGGGCTGAGTTCCCTCCCTGTTGGTTGTTTGGCCTGAGGTGACCCAGCCCTGGAGCCTACAGGCTCTCTGGTGGGGCTAATGGTGGACTCCAGGAGGGCTCATGCCAAGGAGTACTTCCCAGAACTTCTGCTGCCAGTGTCCTTGTCCCTGTGGTGAGCCATAGCCACACTCCGCTTCTGCAGGGGACCCTCCAACACTAGCAGGTTGGTGTGGTTCAGTCTCCTATGGGGTCACTGCTCCTTCCCCCGGCTCTTGATACACACACTACTTTGTGTGTGCCCTCCAAGAATGGAGTCTCTGTTTCCCCCAGTCCTGTCGAAGTCCTGCAATCAAATCCCACTAGCCTTCAGAGTCTGATTCTCTGGGAATTCCTCCTCTCATTGTTGGACCCCCAGGTTGGGAAACCTGATGTGGGGCAATTGAGCACTTATCTTGTATCAGACTTGGTATCAAGGGTTTTACATACTTTATCAAATTTAATTTACTCCTGCCCTGAGGGCCAGTGATGGTATTCCCATTTAGAAATGAGTAGACTGAGGTCCAGAGACTTCATTTGACTTGCCTGGTTTCAACGAGTAAATGATGAATGAGGCTCCCCACCTGCTTCCATCACTGAGCTTTTATCCAGTACTCTGAGAATAAACTTGCTGCCTCCAGAAAGCTGCTTGTTGCATGGCTTAGCTCAGGCTGCTATAATAAAAATAGCGTAGACTGGGTGGCTCAAACAAGACACATTTATTTCTCACAGTTCTGGAGGCTGGGAAGTTCAAGATCAAAATACTGGTAGATTCAGAGTTTGGTGGGGGCCCATGTCCTGGTTCATAGATGACTGTCTTTTTGCTGGGTCCTCACATTGGTGTTTTATAAAGGCACAAATTCCAGTCATAAGGGCTCCACCCTCATGACCTAATCACTGAGGGCCCCAGCTTCAAATACCATCTCATTGGGGTTTATATTTCAACATATGAGTTTTAGAGATCACAAACATTCAGCCCATAACACAGAGGGCCTGCAAAGTTTTTTCCCCTTTTCCTTGATGGTCCGGGAATTAAACTGTGAATAAGGATTTGGGATGTCAAAGCTAAGACACAAAAATCTATTACTTGCTACTGATGGCCAGTGTTGAGGAGAGAAAGAGATACATTCAGAGATGTGTCTAGTTGCCTAGCTTATTTTAATCTCTGCTTATGTGGATTGTACATGGTCCACAGTGTGGCAGCCCCTGACCATGCATCATCTTTAGGTTCAGAGCTTTACTGGTGATGAGATAGGAGATGGGAAGTTGTCTTCTCAGATAGATGACTATCAGCACCATGGACACATTCTTCAGAAACAAGAAGTTCACGGCCAGTGTGTGGGCCTTACCACATGACCTTTTCCCAGTAGGAAGGCTCTTAATAGTCTCGCTGTGCTCAGAGACTAACAGTGTAGAGAAGAAACAAGTTTATCCTTTTCTTGGTTTATGAAGACCTTTATTGGATTGGTGTTCTAGATAACACACTCATTAAGAATTGGAGAGCAGAAAGACCTAGAAGAAGGTAGAGGTACAGAAAGAAGCAAAAGATGTCTTTATCATTTGATCAGCTTGTTAAGTTCCAGGACTTTACATTAAAAAAATAAAGAATAGTTGCTTGGGCTATTATTAAAAGGGAACAATAAAACTTTAGCTGAAGAATAGTTGGCTAGCAAAAGCAATTCCAGGATAAGTTAAAACATACAGGCAGTATGCTGGGTTAAGATACTTTCCCTCAGATAAATAAACATATAGTAAAGCTCACCGCTACTTTTAAAATAGGTTGGCTTCAGCTTACACTGGCAGATGGTTGTATGTATGAATATTTGCTCATGGCCATTACTATTATTAATGTATAACATTTGGGAATTTTCAGAGTTCTAGCTACATGGATTTATTAGGAAATGTTCTCCTGTATGGAAGATGTTCATTGCTAGTTTTCCCCTTTTGCAGTGAAACAAGTCCAGTAAGAAATCTGAGAGTGGATGCATTGAAGAGGGTAGAAAGACCAGTTGTATTTTACCCATGTCATCCTTTCCCAAAGGTGACACAGCTTGGTGCCAAAAGAGGACCCTAAGCCTGTGATTTCTCCCATGGGGGAAAATGAGAGCAAAGTGAGCACTTGGCTTCCCCATGCTTGTAGCATGATCCCTAGGAGGCCCACTTCCATCCTGCCCCATGCAGAACACTGCAGGGGATCAGCAGGGCTACATCATCTGGGGGCAGTCAGGAACAGCTAGGGGCAGAGAGAGAGGGGATGGGAATTCACAACAACCAGCACGTGGATCTCAAAAGTCTGGCCACAGTCCTTCTCACTGGCTTGCAGACTCTACCAAGAGGCCTGTCCATGAACCCTTCAGGACAACCTGCTTGCAGAACCCCCGATCAGCCAATGTACCCTGCATGCCCCTGTGCATGGCACCCTACATGCCCTTGCAAATGATCTATGTGAGGCCCCGCTGACAGCACACAGATCTCGGTAGTAGGGATGGATGTCAGCAGCCGACTGGACTCAGCTGGACTGGACTGGGCATACAGCCTTGAAACTTCAGGGTACTGCCTTAGGGAACATGAACTGGAGCACCCAGTCTGGCTTTTCGGGATCAAGAGAAGGCACACAGTCCTAAGACTTCCCCCTTAGAGGGAAGAGGAACAGAGCTGGTAGACCCATAGAAAATACCTTAGATACCCCAGAATCTCTAGCTGGGCTGACTAGTGAAGGTCATTCTTCCCTGAAGCCAGTCACTAAAAACTGGAGCTGGTGACAGCAACAGGAGGCTTCTAGGAACACAGAGACACAAGGAAACATGGCACCTTCAAAGGAATGAAATCAAACTACATTGGTGGAGCACAAAGAAATGAAGATTGGTGAATATTCTAGCAAAGAATTCGAAATCATCATCTCAAAGTATTGGATTGGCCAACAAGTGCCTTCAGTTTTTAAGTAAAAATAAAAGACACATTTTTCATTTTCACCAAGAACTTTATTGAACAATATACTCACACTTTTGTTCCACTACCTTCTGCCATTTTAGGCAACTTCATAATTCCATCTTCCCAAAACTTTTTATCTTTTTGACCAAAGAACTGTTCCAGGTGCCTTTTACAGTCTTCCAGGGAATTGAAATTTTTTCCATTAAGAGAATCTTGTAAAGACCAAAATAAATGGAAATCTGAAGGTGCAGTGTCTGGTGAATACGGTGGATGAATCAGAATTTCCCAGCCAAGCTGTAACAGTTTTTGCCTGGTCTTGCGTTATCCTGATGGAAGATTATGCATTTTCTGTTGACTAATTCTGGATGCTTTTCATCAAGTGCTACTTTCAGTTGGTCTAACTGGGAGCAGTACTTGTTAGAATTAATCGTTTGGTTTTCCAGAAGGAGCTCATAATCGATGACTTCCTTCCAATCCCCCCATATATGCAACATCACCTTCTTTGGAAGAAGACTGGCCTTTGGTGTGGTTGGTGGGGGTTCATTTCGCTTGCCTCATGACCTCTTCCATTCCACATTATTGTACAGTATCCACGTTTCATCTCCCATCACAATTTGCTTTAAAAACAGAACGTTTTTATTACATTTAGGTAGAGAATCACATGTGGAAATACGGTCAAGAGGTTTTTATCTCTTGACTTTTGTGGAACTCAAACATCAAAGTGATTCACATAACCAAGCTGGTGCAAATGATTTTCAACACTTGATTTGGATATTTTGAGTATGTCTGCTATCTCCCGCGTGGTATAACGTTGATTGTTCTCAGTTAATGTCTCGATTTGTTGGCTCTCAACTTCAACTGGTCTACCAGACTGTGGGGTATCGTCCAGCGAGAAATCTCCAGCACGAAACTTCGCAAACCACTTTTGACACATTCGATCAGTCATAGCACCTTCTCCATACACTGCATAAATCTTTTTTTTGCGTTTCAGTTGTGTTTTTACCTTTCTTGAAATAATAAAGCATAATATGCCAAAAGTGTTGCTTTTCTTCTTCCATTTTCAATATTAAAGTGGCTACATAAAAATTCACCAATTTTGATAAGTCCTTTTTTAAATGCATGCTGATGCAACAGCTGTCACATACAATCTAACAAAATTGTTTTGAATGAAATTAAAGACAAATAAGTCATCTTATTTGGCATCTACTAGAGCCATCTTACGGAAAAAACCAGAATGAACCTTTTGGCCAACCCAATAGCTCAGTGAGCTACAAGAAAACACAGACAATTAAATTAAATCAGGAAAACAATACATGAGCGAAATGAGAAACTTAATAAAGAAATAGTAACCGTAAAGAAAAAGAAACAAACTGAAATGTCTAAACTGAAGTATTCAACAGAGAGTTTCAGCAATAGAGATTTGGAAAGACACTTCATCAACAAAGAAACACAATGGCAAATAAGCACATGAAAAGATGCTGAACATCATTAGACGTTAGGGAAGTGCAAATTAAAGATACAATGAGATACCATTACTTACCTATTAGAATGAGTAAAATTAAAAAGGTGACTGTACCAAGTGCTGGTAAGGAGGAAGAGGAATTGGACCTCTAGTACCGTGGTGGGAACGTCAAATGGAAGAACCCGTGCAAGGCAGTTTGGCAGCTTCTGAAAATGTTAACTGCTCATCTGCCATATGATCTAGCTATTCTACTAGTGGGTATTTACCCAAGAGAAATGAAAGCGTATCCATAGGAGTACCTGTACAGGTTCACAGCAGATTTATTTTTAATAGCCAAGATCTAGAGACAACCAAAATGTCCATCCACAGATGAATGAATAAACAAATTGTGGTATATCCATAGAATGAAATACTACTTAGCAAAAAGAGAGGAATGAACTATTGATAGACACAGCAACATGGATGGATCACAAAACAGTAATACTGAATGAAAGAAAACAAACAAGAGGACATATTATATGATCCCATGAATATAAATCTCCAGGAAATGCGAACTAATCTACAGTGTCAGAAGGCAGGTCAGTAATCACCTGGAGATGGAAATGAAGGGGTTTGAGAAAATTTTAGGGGTTATGGATAAGTTCATTATCTTGACTATGTTGAAAATATAGGTCAAAATTGATCAATTTGTGTGGCATTTATTGTATGCATGCTTTTTTTAAAAACAAGCAAAACTAGGAAAGTATATTTATAGCAAATATGGTAATCATATCACATCTATAATAGATAAAAAGCTTGTGTATATTGACATGAAAAATACTAACAGTCCAAAAGATAAATGGGCAAAGGTCATATACTGTTTTTAAAAAATAACAAAAATATAACTACTGCTTTAAGAAAATGTTCAATTTCACAAAGAATTGAGGAAATGGGAATTAAAACAAGTTAAAAATATCAATTTTTACTTTAGGAAATATCTTTAAGTGATTAAAAAGCATTCATCAAGGTATGATGAAATAGTCCCTCATATATTGCTAGTGAACATGTATATTTATACTTTTCTCTTGGACAAAAATTTGGCAATGTGCATTACCTATGCAAAACAACATACAACCTGAGCCTTGAAAATGAACTTGATAGTGATCCAGTCATTCTACTATTGGAAACCTATCCTAAGAGAAAAAAATTCCAAAATGAAAACCGCCCCTTTTCCCAAAGATATTCATGGCAATAATATTTACAATAAGGAAGTCTTGGAAACAGCCTAAAATTGAATCATAGGGATTTTTTTTATTGTACCAATTATTTGAAAAATTATACAGCCCTATATGTTTACAAAGATTTTATAATAACTGGGGGAAAAGGATAAAAAGCCAAAAACAAATAAAAGTACACAAAATCACATTATTACTACAGTTGTATTTTTTTAAAGTATTTTTTATAAAGAAAAGACATACAAAAGTAAAGATTGGGTTTGAATACATCAAAAGGTTGACAATGGATTTCTTTGAGACTCTAAATTTAAAGCTGATTTTCTTCCCTTCTTTCTGATCTTTGGATGTTTCCAATTTTTTTAGTGAGTGTGTCATATTTTTTATTAAGGGAAAAAAAATTCTTAAAAAAATACAGAAGCAGAATGTTGGCCCGTTATTTACGAATTTTATAGTTTGAGTATAAAAGTTTGAGTTTCATTTTTTTTAGTTATTTGTAGGCCACTAAATATGGGGTGTTTCCACCTGCAAAATGATATTTGGAAAGACCACTACCCAGTTCCCATTTTTGCCACCGACTATCTGGGTGGCAAAATTCTGTTTGTCTGAATCTGTTTCTTTCTCTTCTCACTGAGAGAACTGGACTAGTTTTGTACATTCTTACATCATGTATTTCTGGAGTACCTGTTCTGGGCAAGCCCCTCAAGGTGGGAGCAGGGATCCTGGAAAACCTACGTGGCTCTCAGGATCCAAGGTATCCCTCTGGGAGCCGGTGTGATGAGCAGGCTTCTGAGAGCCGGTGATTTCCCATGAGCCATCCTCGGCGCACGGGGCTGGTGTTTGAGAAAACAAACACTCAGTGGTCTCTCTCACTGAAGAGTGAGAATAGGCTTCAGATCAACAGGTAAATGCACGTGTATCTCAGAGGTATGTCCAGATCTAAGCCAAAAGGACAAATAAGGTCAGAGGAAAAATTTAAAAGATCGGCCCAAAATAAAGCCTAATATTTCTTAGAGCCCTCATAATACATCCACCATCAGCTCAGAGAAGCAAGAGAAAAAAAGGCAGTGTGTGGGGGTAGTTTAGGAGGAGGTAAAGGCCAAATAGTAGTGATGTATGTGTTGAGGGCTCAACTCTGGACACTGTGAACTCAAAATGTGTTTATAACACAGTTTAATTGGTCCGAAGACTGAGGGTTTTATAATAACTGGGGAGGCCAGTTCTGAATGGGTCACAAGTTCTACTCTCACTGGAAGATGACGTTGCTTTAACAGACACCTGGACCCCGGAACGCGTCCTCCCTACCTCTGGACATCCTGCCTGCCTTTTCCATCCTGACTTTTTAATGCCGATGACTCCAGGGGAAGCCAGCTGCTACAGACACTCTTTGGGAAGAATGTGCTAGCTGCCTTTAGCCCAGATCAACTTTATGCTTCTGATTAAAGCCTGAAAAGAGAATCTATTTTGACTTCCTCCTATACGTAAAAAATGATCATTTGCTGGTGGCTCCTGGTGCAATTCAAAAGGAAAATTATTAGATGTATGTAGGCAAGTACTAGCTTGCAATGACAGTTTCAGCGAAGATGTCGAAGGTAACAAAAAAAATATTGCTAGGAGTTTTCTGTTTGTTTTCATTATCTAATGTTCACTGGGCTGGCGGGAGGTGAGTGTGTGTATATGTGTGTTTCCATGTAGGGAGAAAGTCAGTTATTAACATTTTCATCTGCAGAAACTGATTGAAATTGTGTTCACTGACTCACAAGTGAGATCCATTACAGGACGCTGGTTGGCACTGTCTTCTGAAAAGCACATGGTGAATAAGAGATGGTCAGGTGGGTATGGGGGTGGGGGCAGTAGTGGCCACTTCCGAGACAAGGGTTTTGAGGGCTGGTTTTAAAGGGGTTTGGCTCGAGTTGGAGGACCCTCCAGGCTCTGGCCAAGGCTTTGACAACCGTTAATGGGTCACACTCTGGCTTGTCATATCCTGAGGAAAAGCGGATCGGTTTTCAAAGTCCACGAGTGACAGGATTATTGTGTAAGTGCCTTCGAAATGCTTTCATCTTGACTACTCTCGTCTGAAGGGGCTTTGCCAAGAAAAGCAAAGAATAAAATCGAAACATGCCCGGTGCTAATGTCCTGGGTTTCACAAGTACAGTGCCAGGGACTTCAATTCTGAATGGGATGCCCTCAGAGCAGTCCGGTGCTGGGACGGAAGCTCAGCAGAGGACTGTTCCCATAGCCGAAAGGAAGCAGTTGGTCCACACCACGTTTCTTCACCCCGGGCAGAGCCGTCATGCATGGAGATTTTCCACTCCAGTCGGGAGGGTCAGAGCCTCAGCAGTGACAAACCCAACCAAGGGGTACATTCTGGGCCAGGGAAACGACCCAGTTTTGTGCACGACGCACGGGCTAAGCGCGCTTTGTTCCCCAGCCCTCCCTTGAAGAGGCCCGATGCTTTCTCAGTGTTCCTCTCCAGCCTAACATGCTAAGTGATTCGTAAGTGTGGGGTTGTGGTCCCCCCGCACCAACATTATCAGGAGCCAGCGTTAAAATGCAGATTCCTGCCTACAACCACCCCTAAACTTACTGAATCAAAATTTTGGGGATCCACACCCCGAATCTGTATTCTTAAGCACAGGGAGGTTTGAGGAGCCCCAAGAAAGGCCGAGAGGTGTGGTTTGACTTTGTTTCCTTTAGCTCTGCTTCAGCAGTGATCCTGCTGTGTGCCCTCCTCCTCTGGCCCCCAGACTGGAAACTGGGACACTAGGGGGCCAGGTGCATGGGACCCCTTCCCAACCAGCCGCCTCCTGGGACTCGCTTTACGGAAGTCGTTGGTAATCAAGCACACCTGCCCACCTCAGTTTCTGTCCTGTTCACTCTGCCCTTTGTCTCTGATCCCGACCCACCCACCTTGGGGCCTCTGATCCCGACCCACCCACCTTGGGGCCTCTCATGCAACCCTTTTCCACTCGTCCCTAAGTGCCCTCCAGACTGGGACCAGGGTACCTTTTTCTTGCTGTGAACAGACTGACTTTTGTCACTCGCAATTTCTTTGCAAATTCTTTCCTTCCTTATTGTAATTTCCATTCTGGCCAGGAGTGTCAGAATCTTTGCAGTGACAAATCCATGCGTAGACTACATTCTGGCAGGACCCACTGATGGCAAAATGTGTGGAGTGGGACGTTTGTCTCCAGCATGTCTACCTCCCCTCTGACAACTGTCCTGTATCCTGATCTACTGCCTGCAGGCTGGAGGCCCAGGGAAGCCAGTGGTGTAGATCCAACCTAAACCCCAAATCCAGAGAACCACAGGAGCCAATGGCACGTGTCCTGTTCCAATGGCCCGAGAAACAGGAGCGCTACCAATGTCTGAGGGCAGAAGATGAATGTCTCAGTTCAAGCAGAGAGCAAATTCGTCCTTCCTCTGCCTTTTTGTTCTAATCGGGCCCCAACACATGGGAAGATACCCACTCACACTGGGGAGGGCCATCTTCTTTACACAGTTGATCAATTCAGATGCTAATTTCTTCCAGAAACACCTTCACAGACACACCCAGTAAATAGTTTTACCACCTATCTGGGCATCCCTTAGCCCAGTCAAGTTGATATAAAATTAATCATCACAACGACCATAGCGGATAAAAATAAATGGATGGCATAGAAATCTTACGTGACTCAATTGCATCCTTAAGTGTGAAGAGTCTGGGATAAATCCGAGTTTTTGTTAGGGATGCCAATCCAGTAGTGGTCCTCTAATTTCAGGATGACACACAGAAGACTCAGCGTCCCACAGCTTCCTCTTCCTGTGTCTCTGTGACTCTCAGCAGGGTAAAGCAGTGTAAACACAGTGATGCACTTTGTGGAGCTGAAGAAAGAGAAAAGGAATCAAGAGAGCAGATGGGAGAAAAACAACGCTCAGATGGAGATGATATATTGAGGCAAATTGAACAAGCCATTCATTCATGCCCCAATGAATGGAATTGTGTTATCTGACTTAAGGGTTGCAAGATTACTGATACTTTTATTTCTACCAGCTCATGAAATTAGCTGATGCTGGAATAAATCTTGGTTAAAGTGAAGCAGAATGCTTGAGTTATTTGGGGACAGACCAGAAAATCACCATGACCTTTGAAAAAATCGTTTAGGGCATCTCTTCTCACCTTGCCTAGTACCTCCATTGTCACAGAATGTTCTATTTAGAAGGAAACCTAAAAACTCTCATATGTGTCAATTACTATTAGAGTAGGTACCTGGCTTTTTAAAAATTGCAAACCTCATATCCTTTCAAGGACATTTCAACTTGGAGTTAGCCTTGTCTCTTCATGTGTGTAGTGTCATGAGAACACCTTGGGTGTAGTAGAAAAGAAATGGAATGTACAATCACCCAACTTCCCACGACATATTAGAGAACACTGACGCAGCATAAAGGTGTTTAGATAAACTCTGCCTCAGGTCCTAGTGATTTTTGGGAAGAATATCTCAGAGTCTCTACAAAACCTTCAAGAACAGATTGTCTTCAAGATTATCTACCTTATATTGTTTGTTTTGGGCACTAAACTGACCTGTTAATGAGGGTTCATCTCATTGATGACTTGCTTAGAAACTCAGATTGGGATGTCATTTTCTTCACTTCTTGTCTTTGTCACTCCCAAATCTACTCATCTTCCAGTGTCTCCGCTAAGCAAATGACTTGCTTTCACCCTTTTGCACCCACTTCCCTCCACAACATTCATCTAAGCAAACACCAAGTCTAACTATATCCTGTATCCATCGCTCCATTTTCACTGTCATTCTCATAGTCCAAGTACCATCATCTTTTTCCCAGACCATGGCCATAGCCTCCCAACTGCTCTCCCTATTTCTTCTTGTCTTCCTCTCCCTTCCCTATCTAATCTCCACACAGCAGCTAGAATGATGTTCTCAAGACACCAATCTGACTGTATCTTATCCCTGCTTAAGGCCCTTCTGTGAATTCCTCTGTGATACTTTAGCTTGGCTTCCAAGGCATGATCTGACTTCTGCCCCGACGCCCACTGCCCTCGACTGCAGCACTTTTCAAGCACTCCCACCCTCACCATGCCTTAACCATGAAGACCGTCACCCCTTTCCTCAAGTGGGCCAAGACCCTGCTGATTCAAGATCTTCATTCATGCTGCCTTTTCTTTCTGGAACTACATAGATTCCCCCAACTTTGCCTCAACCTCACAAACTTGCCTGGCCAGATCATTTTCAACCTTCAGTCTCACCCTAAATGTCAGTTTCTCAGAAAGACCTCCCTGATCCCTGAGATTTAGATTCCTTCTGTGAGATGTGCTAGAGCTGATGTAGAAAACTTTGTCTATAAAGTTTTTGGCTTTGCTGGCCATTTGGTCTCTGTAGCAATTGCTCAACTCTGCAAGTGTAGTGGAAAGCAGCTGTAGACAATACCTGAATAAATGAGCGTGGCTGTGTTTCAATAAAACTTTATTTATAAAAACAGGCAGTGGGCCAGATTGGGTCCACAGGCCATCATTTGACAACCCAGGCCTTAGAGCATCCTACTTTTTTGCTTCATAGTGTTTACAATAATGTGTAACAAGGTCATTGTATCTGAATGATTATGGGTTAATGTCTGTCTTTGCTCTCTAGACTGCTTTTTCATGAAGACAGAGATCGAACAGCAGCACCCGGGGGGACAAAATGTACCCAAATAAAAAAGCATGTGACTCAAGCCAAGCTGGTTTGTCTCATCTGACTTTACCCCAAGTCTTCAGCTTGAGCAATGAGGAAGAGACTTGTGGAGGGCAGTAACCTCCACATATACAAGTTGGAGTTGCTGCGACCTTCTTGGCACCATGCAGAGCCCGAGAATGGAGCCAGCACTGGGGAAGTAGTTCTGAGAAATGGAGAGAATAAATTGGATAGTGACTATATCATTAAGGCCCTGAATCAAGCCCTACCTGACATATTCTCTAGCTCTTGTTTCTAAAGTTACATAAACCAATATATTCCCATTTTTTTTATCAAACACATTTAAATTAAAGTTTTCTGTCACATACAATGGAAAAATATTTATATAAGGCCTGGTATTTTCTCATTTGCACAGTGGGAATAATAAAACATACCATGAAGGGCTATTATAAGCATTAAAAAAATATATATATACATACATATAAATGACTGAGTATTGTACACAGAAACCACTCATGTTTATTAAATAAATGAGTAATTATTTTCACTAACAAATACATATGATTGTATGAAGGGTTACTTATAATAATATATCTTTACCCCCTCATCCTATTTAAAATTTTGATGACGGAAAATCTTGTCACTGGTGTCATTTGGAAAACAATCAAAATGGAGCTCTCATCTCAATATATAGAACGGGTCACCATGAAAAGGGGATGCAATAATGATAATAATAATAATAACTTGTTTTATCCACAATTTTAACAATAAATATCTTATGTAAAAAGAGATTTGCAGACACCTCAACAAAAGAAGATATATAGATTGCAAATAAACATATGAAAAGATGCTCAACATCATACGTCATTAGGGAAATGCAAATTAAAACAACAATGAGATACTATTATCCTTTATTACAGTGGTCAAAATCCAAAACACTGACAATACCGAATGCTGTCAAAGATGGTGAGCAACAGGAACTGTCATTATTTGCTGGTGGGAATGCAAAGCAGTATGGTTACTTTGGAAGACAGTTGGCGGTTTCTTATAAAACTAAACATACTCTTACCATAAAATCCAGCAATCAAGCTCCTTGGTATTTACCCAAATGAATTGAAAACTTATGTCCACACGAAAACCCACACGTGTGTGTTTATAGCAGCTTTATTCATAATTGCCAAAACTTGGAAGCACCCAAGATGTCCTTCAGTAGGTGAATGGGTAAAAAAAACTGTGGTGCATCCAGACAATGGAATATTATTTAGGGCTAAAAAGAAATAAGCTATCAAGCCATGAAAAGATATGGAGGAACCTTAAATGCATATTACCAAGTGAAAGAAGCCAATTTGAAAAGGCTATAGTCTGTATGATTTCACCTGTATGACATTCCAGAAAAGACAAAACTATGGAGACAGTAAAAAGATCGGTGGTTGCCAGGGCTTTGGTGGGAGGGAGGGATGAACAGGCCAAGCACAGAGGATTTTTAGGGCACTGAAAGTAATCTGTATGGTACTACAAAGGTGAATACTTGTCATACATTTGTTGAAACCTGCAGAATGTGCAACAGCAAGTGTGAACCCCAATGTAAACTGTTGACTTTGGGTGATTATGATACGTCAGTGTAAGTTCGTGGATTGTAACAAATGCAGCACTGTGGTGTGAGGATGCCCACAGCGGGGGAAGTTGTGTCTTTGTGGGGACAGTGGGTTACATGGGAACTGTCTATCCTTTCTGCTGAATTTTGCTATCAGTCTAAAACTCTAAATAATAATTTATTAATTTAAAAAAGTATTTAAAACAAGAAGCTTGCCCATATAATGGTTCAAATAAAAATTATTCAGAAACCAGAAATTTCCTTCTTCCCCCAAGACAGTATTTTTGAAGAATCAGAAAAGAAACAGAGGAAAAAAAAGAAAACAATTGACCAAATCTCCAAACACGCCTGAGGACTGAGCACGCCGTGTCTTTGGTACCAGCTTTTCAATCTTCATCATGAGTATGAAGAGAATAGTATTTGTTTTCTTCTGTTTTATGACCCAGGAGTGTGAATAACCATCGACAGATGCTTGCCAAGACATGAAAATAGTGGGAATGCATCTGACTCAGGGAGCAAATGATACAAAACTGAGAACAGAACAAAGATGACAAGACCTAGAATACAAATGGGAGCCAGTTTCCCCCTTTGTGGAGCCACCCACTGGCTCCTCACACCACTTAGAATCAAAGCCCCAGTCCTTCCAAGTACCAAAGAGGCCCTGCATGAGCTGGCTCCAGGCTCCTTCTCCCACCTCATTTCCCACCACTCCTTCCCTACCATTCTGGCTTCCTTTTTGTTTCTGCCTCAGGGCCTTTGCACTTGCTGTTCTCTTTGCCCAGAAACTTCTCCTTCACCTGTATGACTTCCTGCTACTCATTCTATTCTCTGATCAAATGACATTTCTGCAGAGAGGACACCTGTGGCCACAAGACTTAAAATATCAACCTCCCTCCAACCCTCTATTTCTCTTCCCTGCTTGAAGTCTTTTCACATCACTAATCATATAAGTTACATATTGCTGTTCTTCTGTTCCGTGTCTGTCTTCCCCACCTGAACGTGAGCTCCGGAGGACAGAGTTCTCTGTTGCTGGGCTCCCTTATCTTCACCTCAGCATCTATGACAGTGCCCGACACACAGTAGCAACTCAATACATATTTATTGATTGAATTTGTTGCAACCAATTTCTATATGTCAACTTGGCAATCGCATTAAATCCATTGTTTGATTTTCTAACAATCAAAAGAAATCTCAGTAACTACAAACCTCCCTGGGACCGCTCACGTGTCTCCAGTGATGCAGGCGTAGGTGGCTGAGAGTGTTACCGGCCTCATTTATTCCAGATCAAACTCAAACACTCATAATGTAAAGAATATCACATGCTTCCTCATGGAACTGAGACATACTTTTCAAGAGGATTAGCTTATAAGAGTCAGATAATCCCCCTGGGTTGAATAAATAGATCTTATAGAAATTCCTGGGGCACGTTCAACATAAGGCCTTTCGCTAAAATTAAATTAGCAACAAAATGAGCTTTTCTTGGGGTAAATTCAAGTGGGTTTTCTTTTACAAGCTGTTTTAAACTATCATAATCTGATAGGCAGGGTCCTCCCTCAGACACACACGGTATTTCAAATGCCTCATTTTGGAAACCTGTACCCCCAAGCCCAGGAAAGAGGGAAGGAAAGGAAGGCTGGAACTCCCAAAAGGCAGAGAGAGGGAGATTTGGGACATATAGAAAAGAACCTAAGAATTTCAGTAATTTAGGAAAACTACTTCCTCAAATTGGTGCCTGTGACAACGTGAAACACACGGAAGAACAGTGGTGAATAAAATAATCAGCCTAGCCTGTCAGTTGCCTCCCGTCCCCTCAACAAACTGAAACTGAGACTGTGATTATGTCACAACTCAGCAGCGTTTGTCAATAACTGTCACTAGGGCAGTGAGCTAACTAAGGGCACATCCACAGAGCACACACAACGCTGAGGTTTGCTCGCCTCCTACAAAAATGTTGCTCCTGGCGAGGTCAGCGAAGCACCCCCCTCCCACTCGGGTGCGGCGCTGCCTGCTCTTGACTGAATCACGCACTGTGCAAATATTTTACTTTCATACATCATCTGTAGCAAGTGTAATACTGAGATTTAAAGGTAAATAGCTAGAGAAATTGCAGTTGTATTATCGGGCTGACATTCCGATCGTCACAAATCAAATTCTGCCGTGTGCAGACCAAAGCAAATGGTGCTTTTAGTCAAAACCCTTTTTTTGTGGCTTCCTTCAGATCATATACACAAGGCTGTGATTTGGGTCAACAAATAATCAAATAAAGACATATTTTGTAAGGGTTATTCCCAGGGAAGGAGTTGAACTCTTTATTTTAAAATCATCCTGTTTCTTCTCACTAGAAGGAGTCAGAACTAAACTAGGGAGAATTGATGTACTGGGTGTGATTTAGAACAAGAAGAGAGTAAACTTGAACTGAAATATTAAAGCATGCTTGGTCCCTGAAAGGATCTGGTTTAGCCACGGCAGACAGCTCAACTGAAGGGCTTAGGTCTGAGGTGGCCTCTCTTCTGTGACACTGAGAAGGTGAGGCATGGTGCCTGGAAGGGAAGGTAAAATTCCAGACGGAGAGACATTCACTTATTCATTCAATCTTTATGAAGCCAACCTTGTGCCAAGTTCTGTGCTGGGACTTGGGGATATAAACCAGCCCTCCTGCCCAGTTACTTATATAAGTATCAGGACAAATGATGCATAGGTGCCTATGAATATGAAATAAAATTTATTACTTACACAGTAAACAGCGAAAGGACTCCCTAAGGAGAAAGGCTCTGGAGTGAAGTAAGAGCGAAACAGGACGGGGGCTTTGAGGGCGTATCTGGGCTGGGGGTTCCCCAGCATGGGCTAGAGGTTTTGCTGTTTGATATTTCCATGGGCATGGAGGTGACAGTCCCTTACATGGGGTCACACAGGAGATAGGCAGGAGGGGCTATGCTACATTCTCCAAAGAGTGTCTTCCTTACTCTGCTGGAGGGCAGAAGCTATTCTTAATCATCTTTACAAACTCCATTCTGCTAGCAATGAATTTACTCAGTCATTCTAACTGGCCTGCTGGTTCTGTTTCTCTGAGAACTCTGATTGATTCTGTCTTTCACCACAAAGTATAATATTAGCTGTAGGTTTTTGTTAGATGTACTTCACTCAAATTGAGAAAATTCCCTTCTATTTCTAGTTAGCTGAGACATTTTATCAGGAATGGGTGTTGGATTTTGTCAAATGCTTTTCTTGAATGTATTGAGATGATGACTTTTGGTTTTTTACTTTGTTAATATGGTGAATTGTATTGGTTGATTTCCAATGTTAAACCAATCTTGCATGATGGTCACGATGTATTTTTTAATACATATATTCTTGGATCAATTTGCTAAAATTTTGTTTAAATTGTTTTCATCTATGTTCATCAGAGATATTGGTCTGTAGTTTTCCTTTCTTAGAGTATCTTTATCTGGCTTTGATATAAAGGTAATGCTGGCCTCATAGTTGCAAAGTATTACCTCCTGCACAATTTTCTGGAAGAGTTTATATAGCTCTGGTATTATTTATTCTTTGATACAGAATTCACCATTGAAACCATTCAAGACTGGAATTTTCTTTGTGGGAAGGCTTTTTATTTTTATTTTTATTGGAGTATAGTTACTTTACAACGTTGTGTTAGTTTCTGCTGTACAGCAAAGTGAATCAGCTATATGTATACATACATCCCCTCTTTTTTGGATTTCCGTCCCATTTAGGTCACCACAGAGCACTGAGTAGAGTTCCTTGTGCTATACAGCAGGTTCTCATTAGTTATCTATTTTATATATAGTAGTGTGTATATTTCAATCCCAATCTCCCAATTCATCCCACCCACCCTTCCCACCTTGGTATCCATGTGGAAAGGTGTTTAACTACAAATTCAATTTCTCTAATAGATATCTATTAGAAATTGAATAGATTCAATTTCTCTGAATAGATTATCTATCTCTTTTAGAGTGAACTTCGATAATTTGTGTTCTTCAAGGAATTAGTTCACTTCATCTAACCTCTGAAATTTATTGACACATAAAGTTGTTCATACTATTTCCTTAGTATCTTCTTAATATCTCTAGATTCTTTAGAGATGACATCTCTCATCCTGATATTGATAATTTGTGTTTTCTCTCTTTGTTTCCTGATCAGCCACACTTATTAATCCTATCAAAGAACTAATTTTTGTTTTATTAATTTTATCTTGTTTTTTTCTGACTTTTATTGCATTGACTTCTGCTCTGATCTTTATTATTTCCTTTCTTCTCCTTACTCTAAGATTAATTTGCTTTCTTCTAGTTTCTTAAGATAGGAAGTGAGGTCATTGATTTGAGACCTTTATTCCTATCTGATATAGTATTTGTACTATGAATTTTCCTCTTAATACTGCTATAGTGCATTCCCTAGCTCACAGAGCCTATGGGACTCTGCCTGAGCTTATCTTCTCTGCACTGCTGCCTAGAAACTCTCTCAAGGCAGCAATCTGGGGCAATCATAGGGCCCATCTCATTTGCTTCATGTCTCTCAAGGATTACCGTCTGCTTTTGCTTAATGCACAGGGCCTTGAAAATTGTTTTTATATACACTCTGTCTATTTATTTATTTCAAGTGAGAGAGTAAATCTAGTCTATGTTCCTCTATCTTATCCAGAAGCAGAAGTTCCTTTGTTTGATTTTTAATTTGTGGAGTTTTTTTTACACAAATCCTTTTACTTTTATGTAGTTAAATATATTGATCAATTTATTTACATTTTTTCTGTCTCTTTTATCATAAAAGTCTACCCTCCACTAGAAGCCTGAATCACACATACCTTTGTTTCTTCTTCTGATTTTCATTCATTCACAAACTTATATAGATTTTAATGTGAGCTGAAGTTCTAAATTATTTCCCATGTGCCTTCCTCCCCCATCCAAGTAGCCAACTGATTGTCCCAGCATCATTTGTTACAATGCTTCCATTAATTTGAGATGAATTCCTATCATTATATTTTTATAAAGAATATAATCCATTGCTGGGATATTCATTATGTTACTCTGATCTTTCTTCTCCTCTCTCCCTTTCTTTCTCTTTCTCTCCTTTTTAAAAAATAATTGTATGTTTTAAAATTGTTGTTTTACCATATTTTAAACATTGTTTTACAATACTGTTTTACTTGCTTCTGTCAGTGATATGCAGAAGCTAGCTTTTACCAGCTCATACGAGCCAATTCTGTGCATGTCTTTCCAATGCCATGTTCAGTCATGTCACGTTGGTAGCTTGAAATTGACCCATAATGGACGTATTCACACCATAGAAATTGGCAAACACTGGACACCATGGATTTTTGTTTTTGTTTTTCCCTCTGAAAGCCAGTTTTGACAGCACACCACTGGGGCTCGTTCCTCCTCATAAATCTTTTTTATTGTTCGTTATTCACATCTGTTGTACCACATGAACTTTAGAGTGCTTTTAAGATTTTTGTTGGCATCCTATTCAAGCTCATTTAATCTGGAAAGAATTGACATCTTCCAGCTTATGACATTCAATCTTCCCGTTCTAATTAAATGTCCATAACTTCATTTAAGTTTTTTCGAACAAATCTCTTCAAAAAGCTGGTTAATAGTTTTCTCTGTATGGGTCATATAGATTTTATGGGGTACGTTGTAAACAGTATTCTAGACTGAAATTGTGATAAATTTGTAAAATTGTTGACCCAAAAGAAATGAGAATGAGAAGAAACGTACCTAGATGTCCCTTGGAGTGTTGAATTTTATACTCATCTAGCGCTAACAACATCCTGCCTCATCTGACCCCAAAGAGGCAACAGACAAACACTGTCTGGGATGCTCATTCTCAAGAAGCAAACCAAGGGACAGAAGGCAGGTCATACCAGGCAAAGCGAAAGGGTCTGGAGGCTTTATTTTAGAGAAGAGAAATCTAATGTATAATGATAAATAATACAAAGACTCTTCTGAAAAAGATACTAAGGATTTCATCCAAGAATGAGCACTGGAAACAGTGGAGAGGAAATTTATACAACAGTCAGAATTAGATGAATGGACATTTCAGTTTCTTTTGATTCTTGTAGGCTAAGGTTTAAATTTTCTCTGGTTATGGTGAACTAACATGAAGAAGCAGAAGTTTCAGCTTAGTGTAAGGAGAATTCCAGCTCTATGAATGCAAACAAATAACAAAAACAACAGAATAAACACTACAAAAGGGTTTGAAGAAGGCTGGGTATTCTCCAGCTGAATATTTAGCAGCAATCCTGGGTCTGTGGCAGCAAATTGGGAAATGATGGCCTCAATGTGGCAACGGGGGTATTTTATTTACCTGGTACAGTAGCATCAAAAACCAAAATCACACTTGTGTGTCTCAAGTGGGGGAAGATGCATTCTCCCATCTGCCACAGGCCATCTACTCTCTATTGCTTTTTATCCTTCTACTGCAAGCTGCTCCCATCACTTACACAACCTGGCTGTTTCTGCAGGCAGACACATATGAAACCTCTGGTTTAAGCATTCAGTACTCTGAAGTTGCAGTATTAAAAATCCAAAACCAGTCTTAGAATTATAAAAACCTTAACACATAATTTTAAGCTGAAAATGATTATTCACATCTTGGACTTTTAATCTTTTTTTTTTTTTTCTGTGCTTGCTAGCATAATTCATGTTCATTAGCAATGATTCCAAAGTAGCACTTAGGGGAAGGTAATGTTTTCTGCTCCCAACTGAACGTGGTAACATTTCCACTTTTAGAGATGACTTCGCTGAACCACTTTCCTGGTTGATTAGGCCATTAAGTATTGAATGGTGAGGCCCAAAGATCAATGATAAATAAAGAAATATTAAATATGTTCTTCAAATACATTTCTAGAGAATAAGACAATCTTTGTTTGTTTTCTGCGTATAGAGATGTCCTGGAGCCATTTTGACCATCCCATAGACAAATGGAGAAACAACAGTTCTAAAGGTTCACTGCTACGAAGCAGAAAGCGACCTTATAGAAAGAAATCCTAATCATAGAGGCATATCATGATTATTGAACTTCTAACCATGGTTCTTGACCTTTTGCATCAAATGGTAACACAAATGTAAAAAAATAATATAAAACTGAGTACATGGACTCCTAAGAGGTCTGTGTCAATGTCTCAATCCACTTGGCAGGCTGGTTCTTACTCTTGCCCTTAACTTCTTAGCTTCAACTTGAAATGAGAAAATAAGGAGAGAAACAGCCCAATGGAGAGCAAATGTCACACCCTCAACATGGCTTTAATATTTAATGTATTAGAAACAATATAAATTTGGGTTGAAGCAACTGTTTTTTCTTTTCCTTTATATGCAGCAGCAGAATTCCATACACAGTGTTTTGAAAACCAGAGCCTCCTGAATAAGAGTTTAAAGTTATTTCTTAGTATTTGTTTAAGGAGTTTTGGATAGGGTCATATTTTAAACATATGTATAAAACAGCATTCCATAATTGATTTATTAACATATGAGGTCATATTTATGATTTCTTTCTGAAATATTTAAAAGCAAACTAAAACTTCATAATCCTATAAAATCTATTCATCACAAACCTGCTTCAAAAGTTCATAGAAAGCACAAAAAGAGCCAGCATATTGTATTTAGTTACGGTTGAAGTTTGTACTCCAAAGGATAAATGAATACGATTTGTATTTGCTATGGATAGAGCTGGGTTTTATTCACATTGTATTACATCTCAGGAGAGAGTTTGCTAAATAAGTCCAAATGGCAGAGATTCAGAAATCCAGAAAAATGCAAACATCACATTTTTTTTTCATGATGGACAAGACAGGAATGATTAAGAAATCCTTTAGAAAATATTGCATTTTCAAATGTTTTCAAAAGTTCACAAAATTCCTAAAAGCTAAATCCCTTCCCATCCTATTCATCTTTATCCTGTCATTGGGTGTGATCTTTAAAAATATAATGTGCATGCTTTGCTCTGCTAAGCCCTTTTAATTTAGTTTTCATGTATCCTTTATATTCAGATACATTTACTTGTCACTGTTTCCTGCCGATCTCAATGGTTACCAGAGAAAACTAAGGCCCTGTGTTGGCTCAAAGATAGGATTGGTGATATTTTTGTAGTATAATATCTGGTTATCAGAAAACCCCTTCTTCCTGTAAAAGTACTCCCCCAAAATTGTATGTTAGTATCTCACTTCTTTTATCAAGGGTGTCTGGAAGAGGGTGACATATTGAATTAAATTTATTCTAACTTGTAAATGATTGTTGTTAGATCTCTTAACGAGAACAGGTTTTATTAGAGGGCAGGGGAAAGATCTGGCACTTATAGGAATCTTTATAAGGGGAAAGAGAACATTTCTGGGGAAAGGGCAAAGGTGAAGAAAAGAGAGTCTTGGGTTTTTTTTTTTAAATTGGAGTATAATTGCTTTACAATTTTGTGTTAGTTTCTGCTGTACAGTGAAGTGAATCAGCTATATGCATACATAGTCTTGGGGTTTTAAAGATGAATAGCCTGTTTCACAATTTTCCTGAGAAAGGAAGTAAAGAAAGTGACAGTGCCTGAGCCCAGCTAATGGCCACAATGGCAGTGTCACACATATGGACCTGTTCACTCCAATTGTAACCTTGAGAGGCTATTTTTTTTTCTTTTACAGATAGGAGAAGTAAAGCATAATTTTTTTCAAGTGGATAAAATCATGACTGTTATGCAAATATACTTGTCAGTGGTTTTATTTAATTCATTCGTTAATGAGAGCACCAGCAAGATGTAATAGGTACAAGGAAAAGCCTTTGAATAAAGTTGATCAAGAATGCTGAAATGATTTTGCTCATAAATGCAAAAGTGGTCAATAGCTACACGGTAATAACCACTTGCATCTCCACTGGGATAGAGTTCGTTTACATCTGCATGGGCAAGAATCATCTGGATCACTCTAAGATTCCTGCAATTTATAGAGTAGCAAAAAAACAAAGGTGTAGACCCCTAAGAATCAGATAAGCCCCTGGAGGCTCTGTCTAGACCAGGTTTTCTTAATCTCATTTTGGGCCAAACAGTTTTTCACAGTGAAGGGCTGTCTTGTGCCTGATAGGATGTTTCACAGCATCTCTGCTCTCTATCCACTAGATTCCAGTAGCAACCCCCAAGTTGTGACAACCACAAATGTCTGCAGAAATCGCCAAATATCTCTTGGGGGACAAAATCACCCCAGGTTGAGACACTGGTTTAAATAATGCCCAACATTCCATTGAAGGGATACCAGTCAACTCTGCCCATTTCCAGGTCTTCCACAATTTTTCTGGATGGAATGAGACTGAGAAAAGTTAAGTACTTTGGTCAACATTACATTACTCCAAGGTGGTGGAATGAGTTACAAAATAATTCCAGAGCGTATTTCTTTTTTTCATTACACCTCTGTGAAAATAGGAATCGGTGATATTTAGCTCCCTACGTGAAATTTTGCCTTAATAATTATAATCCAACATGCCAAATAATCCTGGACCTTCTTGCACTAAGAACCATTTCCGCTTGGTGTCACTATTAAGAGAAACACAAATCTAATCCAAAGGTCTAGAAAAGTAATGTCTTCACTGAAGTCTGTTGATGAGGTAGAAAATGAGAATTTCATCACATAAGAAACAGCAAAACTTCTTAAAACCTTTTGTAGGCATCTACCTTCTGCAGCACCCTCACTTAGCTTTGTAGCTGCTTCCCTGATATCTCTTCTGTCTCTTTGAAACTCCAGCTTGCTTCTCTTACATCTCTTAGTCTCATGCTCCAGAGAGAAGCAGTGTTATGCCTTTAAACAAATTAATTTTGTCTCCCTACCTTTATTTTTCAATTTATTTCTTTACCCCTTACTCTGATCAGCACAAGAAAGAGGCTGAATGGGAGAATAAAAAGTAAAGCTGTAAATCCTTACATTTTGGTATTTTTGATGCTATGTAAAAACAAAAAATTCTTTTAAAATAAGAAAATAGATAATAAAACACTTGAGGGTGTGTCCATTGAAAGAATCTAGAAGCAGTGATACTCCGGGAACAACGAGCGCTGCTAGTGCCCAGATCTTGGCTTCTAAATACCAAGATCTCCATTACAGGAACAGGGCTCTTTAGAAAAATGTGCTGGGGGAGGAAAACACATAGAGTGAGGCTCGAACATCTTGAACCAGAAAGGGAGGAAGGGCTCAAAGATGAATGATGTGGACGTGTCAAAAAAAATGCAGGCGCCAGCTAAAGGATTTCCCATTGCCAAATGTAAAACAATTTGAGCAGCAGAAAGAATAATGGCAGTTATGGATCACAGCACAAAGAATCCATGACTCCATAGTGATACTCAAAACAAAAAGAAAAACAAAAACCTTTGGGTGCTGGGAAGAGAAGGAGAAGGAAAAGATTTTCTTTACCAAAATATTCTAACTAATAAATGTAAAGGGAATGATGGAGATAGTATCTACTGTTTGTCTGCAATTATTTTAATTCCTCTAATTACCAAAGTAATTATATATATTTTTAACAAAAAATTCTATCTGTCCATCCATGTATATATACTTGGAGTTTATATGAGTCTTTAGGTTCCCCTGCTAAAATAAGTTTGAAAACTATTGTTATACAGATTATTTTATATTTTATTTATATGTCTGCCTAGATTTCATTGCCTAGGTTTAAGAAATTTAACCATACTTTAACTGTGGTCAATTTAAAAAGTATTACTTTATTATGTTAAAATGGACCTCCTCATTAGTAACTCTCTTTGTGTATCTCAATTGTTTCCTCCAGATAAATTCAGAGAAGTGGAATGGCTGATTCAAAAGATGAAAACAGTTTTAGAATTTTTGGTGTAGATTTTCCAGAAAACTATGTACCAATGTCTCCTTTTGGCAGTGGGCTTGCATGATGTTGTGATTTATGAATAGTAACAGTAATGCTGGTTCCCGTTTCCTGGGCACCGGCACTATGCCCCACAGTTTGTAGACATCTCTCCTATAGTCCTTCCAACCACCTTGCCAGCTTGGTTACCTTTTCCCCATAAAAATGAGGACAAGAAGCTGGAACTGGAGGACCTTTCTCTAGGGCCTATGCTCTTTCCACTTGGCTGAGATCCCTGGTATGATGTGCTAAAAACAGGGTCTCATTTCCTGTGTCTCTGTGTCTCTCCATGTCTAATTTTCACAAACTGTAACTTGGTCTTTACTCAGGAGAGGGAATAATCTGTTTTCGAATCCTATTTTCTTCAATTCCTAACTGGGATCCCATTCCCCAGGAGGCTAGCTGAACCTAATGCTGCCGTCTTCCCCCACACCTCATAAGAGGTGTATGAACAGGACACACAACACACGCACACGCGCACACGCACACGCACACACTCATTTGATATTTCCAAGTCTAATCCAAAATCATATGATTCTTTCTCTCCATTCCATATTCTTTTTTTTTTTTTTTTTTTTTTTGCGGTACGCAGGCCTCTCACTGCTGTGGCCTCTCCCGTTGCGGAGCACAGGCTCCGGACGTGCAGGCTCAGCGGCCATGGCTCACGGGCCCAGCCGCTCCGCGGCATGTGGGATCTTCCCGGACCGGGGCACGAACCCGTGTCCCCTGCATCGACAGGCGGACTCTCAACCACTGTGCCATCAGGGAAGCCCCATTCCATATTTTTTATCTCCCTTTATCCACAGGGAGGACCCTGGTTCCCAACAATATCAGTATATTTATTTATTTTCTCAATCTTATGATACAATATTTCAGAATCACTCTATCAATACCATTATCAAACAACAAATCTACTGAGTCAAGTTGAATTCCTTGAGATTCTTTTATGCCCTTAGCCTATATCCCACTGAGGGTCTCCAGTCAGAGGAAGATGCTCAACACTTACTTAGATTAATTCTTTTCATTTATTCTGTGTGGTTATGTTATCAGTTTCATATACAGTTAGATCAGTTTATTTCCATTTGTGTTCAAACTTAGGATCGTCTCCATCTTTTCTGATTTAACTCTATATTGGAATATAAACATGATTCAGAAGTCAGAACTATAAACTTATCGAAATCTTACTTCCTCTCTATCTCTTCAACTATGTTCCCACCCACCTCTTATAAATAAAAGTGCCAATTTGATTCACTCTGGCTTATGCCAGAAATCTTATTTTTCCTTTTGTCTTATGTATAAGTAGCACATTATATACATTCTTTTTCACCTTGCTTTTTTCTCACTTAATATATTTGGAAAATTGTATCTATCAGTTTACAGAAATATTTTTCATTTCTTTTTTTTAAACATCTGCATACTGCTCCCCTGTGTGGCTCTATCATTGCTTATTCAACCATTCTCCTAAGTATTGGCATTTAGACAACCAACAGTTTGCTATTATAAATCACAACTTTAACGCATAATTTTTTGTATTCATACAGGTATATCTTCAGAATAATTTCCTAGAAGTTGGATTTCTGGGTAAATCCAACTTACCAAATCCAATTTACCAACAGGTAAATGCATACATCAGTAGAAGTTGCCTCCTAGCAAGTTATGAGAGTCCATTTCCTCAAAGCCTCATCAAGAGGATGTTACCAAATTTTTGACATTTTACCTGTCAGATTCAGGAGAAATTATATCTCTGTGCGGTTTAATTTGCATTTCTCTTATCATAAGTGAAGTTAAACATTTCCGTGTACAAGGGTCATTTGTATACATACATTTGAATACATTGTATGTATGTATGTACATCTATATATTTTTCTGAATTTTCTGTTTATCTCTTTTGCCCATTTTACTGTTAGTTTTTTTTCTCCCATAATTTTTAAGAGTTCTTTATATATAAGGGTTATTAACCTTTTGTCTATGATATATGTTGCATGTATTTTATTCCAGTTTAACATTTGTGTTTTGACTTATGATCTTTTTTTCACACACGAATTTTTTTTAACTCAATGTTTTATTTGTTGCATCTGGATTTGGAGCCATAGTTGGAAAACGTTTCTCCATGTCCAAGTTTTATAATGAAATTCACCTGTGTTTTATTCCAGTACATATATGGTTTCATGTTTTACCTGTAAATCTCTCACCCATTTGGATTTATTTTAGTGTATGGTGTAAGTGAAAAGAAGATTTTAAAATTAATTTTAAGGCTGCCATTGGCTTGGCTTGTGATTTCTTTCAGGAACTTGCTAGAATGTACGACTTACAAAATGCAAGTGCTATGAGGACAGGGGACACTGAAGTGATAACATTAATGTGAGATTCTCATGCATGGGAGATTCTCTTTCTGAAGGGGCTGGCTGGTCCTCAAGCATCACTGTTCAGAAGCCTACAGTATTCGCACTAAAGGCGTGAGTTGGCACCGGGCAGAATCATTGGTGGCCAGGCAAACTGCTTTCTGGCAAGAGGGTAAAAAGGCAACGAAGAGAAGTCAGGGAAGGGGGGGGGGGAGATCTGAGCTGGTCAGTGATGGGTTCAAAGGAAGGGGAGTTACCTCCTGCTGAGCTGTGGAGGCTGAGAGGAGCATCAGTGGCTGCAGTTCTTCAAAGGGCCAAGATGTGGTCGGGGTAGAAGATGGGTGTCATGGGGTGACCATGAAGCCCACCAGGAAGAAGGTGGGGCTGGCGGGCGTGGTGTCCCCACCAAGATAGCTCTTGTTAGTCTGAGTTCTGTGCTCTAGATCTAAAGTGTTGGATTGAACCCAGCATTTAAAGTGATCTGTATTCTCCAAACTCGGGGGTGGGAAGGTAGAGAAACGTCAGCCATCTGAGGGAGTTTTATGGATAAGCCCCAGGAGCATTCAAACATGCATCGTACAGAATGAAACACAACTTATGAGGATTTAGAGAGATTTCTGACACAGACCATGAAATCTGGCTCGCAGAGAAATCTATGAGTCAGGGGTATTCCTCTAAGCAAAAACAAACTAATTCCACTAAGTGAATTATTGCTGGATATGAAACCAAAGGAGAGTTAGTATTTTCTTTTAATTGATAGAATTGCCGCTGCTTCACCCGTCGTCTCCTGACCTCTCAGTGGCTGGGTCCTCTAAGACCAGGATGCAAAGATAACCCAGAGGACCTGTGCCGGCTTGTGGGTGAACCAGGATCGAGGAGCCCTGGTCTTATATTCATAAACTAAAGAAAGGCCCAATACAATACTTTTCGCCTTAAAATGACATCACCTGTCAATCAAAGTCAAGAGGGCCTTGTAATGGGTTCAAAATACCATTTTAAATATAAGAGAGTGGGGCAAGGAGCCCCTGAAAGGCTCAGGTAGCACTCTGGAAATGCGACCCAAACAGGTATAAAGGAAACAGAGTGAGAGTGGTTACTTGCCCTCCTGAGTAAGAAGCGGCCTATAGTCTGAGTGTGGGAAGCATCCTGGCATAAGGCAAGAGAGAACCAGAGAAAGGACCTCCGATTCCAGCACGCCTTGTTCCTGGCTTTGTAATTCAGGACAACTCTGTCCCTTTGGGCTCCAGGCCTTCGTTTGTAGGGGGAACAGATGACCAACCTTGCAAGGTGGCTGGGAAGACTACAGTAGACATTTCTTTAAACTGTGGGGCAGCTGCCCGGAAAATGGGAACCAGCATGACTGTTACTGTTCATAAATCATAACGACGTGCAAGTCTGCTGTGGGAGGGAGGTATTGGTACATAGTTTTTCTGGAAAATCTATACCAAGAGTTCTAAAACAGCCTCCACCCTTTGAAGAGCCATTCCACTGCTTCGCCTTTACCTGGAAGAAACAATTGAGATGTACACAGAGAATTATGGATGAGGATGTACATGTTAGCATCATAAATAAATAAATATTTTAAATTTAGCATAATAAGTTGGGAAACAACATATGGTTAAGCTAAAAATTTCAAACTTAGACAATAAAAACTAGGCAGAAAAAAATTTTGAAACAATAGTTTTCAAACTTCTTTAGCAGAGAAACTCAAAAATCTTCTATGGAATCAAAACACATACACACACAAATATGTATACACACATATGTTCACACTCACGTGTATACACACATATACATGTATATGTTCACATCCACATATATACACACACATATACATATATATATGAAGATGGATATATAGAGGTATAGATAGAAATACAGACAGATTTATTATTATTATTATTATTTTTTGGTGGTACGTGGGCCTCTCACTGTTGTGGCCTCTCCCGTTGTGGAGCACAGGCTCTGGACGCGCAGGCCCAGCGGCCATGGCTCACGGGCCTAACAGCTCCACGGCATGTGGGATCTTCCCGGACCAGGGCATGAACCCGCGTGCCCTGCATCAGCAGGCAGACTCTCAACCATTGCGCCACCAGGGAAGCCCCAGATTTATTATTAAATATATATTTCTTTACACTGGTAAGTAGGAAAAGTTATTTAAAGTCATAGAGACAAACTGTAGATGAATTTGTACTAATATGTTGATAGCCATATGCAATATTGAGATAGTCTCTTACTATGTCTTTGCCCCACAGATATTTATTACAAGTATAACTGAAGTTGTCCTCTGCTAGGACAAAAATGCATGTTGGGCTTCTTAGTAAACATAACAAAAATCAATCTTGCTGTCTAATCCCAACTTGGCAGCCACAAGACATAAATTTCTTTCCAATCAGCATAGAGCTCTTTTCAATCACCTCTCACCAGACAGCTCATTTTTGAATTGACTGCTCTGTATTGCCCATCAAGGCATGATTGAGACTACAGATGCTTGATGGAGATTCCTAGGGTTTTTCTTTTCAGTCCCTTTTGCTTCAATCTGATGTCATGTCGAAGAACCAGACCGTAAGGTAGACACAACCTCTGCTAAAAATTACTCCAATTAAACACTGTGTCTACCTTTCTATTATAGGTTGGAATTAGAAGCATCAATAAAAATAACGTCTACATCTTGCATAACCTACTTTTTGATGAGATTCATTATCCTATTAAATGTTATTTGATGAGGATATATATAGTAAACTCTGTTAAGATTTAGTACCAAGAAGTTTGCCCCTCCTGAAAAAGTGGTAAACTACTTTTTACCAGACAATGAAAGGTATGTTTCTTGCTGGATTTTCCTTTTCACCTTGGCTATCAGGAAGATCAGTACTAGATTTAGTGTCCAACTAAAATACGTATTTCATTTTGGTATAATTATTTCACTTTTTTATGTGATTTCTGATCTTGCTTGACTTTATTTTAGCTATCTTGATTACAGATTGTTGTCATTCAAAAACACTGAGATAAAGAAGTGTAATAGGCGTGCCCAGGCAGAGACTTCCCAAGGTAGCTCTGTGATAGAAACTCAAACCAAACCTGGTCCTCAGCCTTGTTGCTCTGGAAACTGGATGCTTTCTAGAACAATAAACCAGAGATGATTATTCTCTTAAGGGCTATGTTAAGCTAACCAAACTCATAAGAAACCAGTAGTGATAATAATCATGATATCAATGGCTAACATTTTTTGAATGCCTATTTTGTTAAATATACTTGCAAGCAACCAAATACAGCAAGTATTGTAGAACAATAAACTAGAGTTCATTTGTCTCTTGGAGACTGGCCCAAGTCAACCAGACTCACAAGAGACAAAGGTGATTGCTAATAATCATGATGACAGTTGCTCCCCTTGTGAAATATTCTTACAGGCAGCCAAGACAATCAGTAAAAATTGAATAGTGGTTAAGAGCAAAGTATTTGGGGGCATATACCCAGAGAAAACCATTCAAAAAACCATTCAAAAAGACACGTGCACGCCAATGTTCATTGCAGCACTATTTACAATAGCCAGGTCATGGAAGCAACCTAAATGCCCGTCGACAGACGAATGGATAAAGAAGATGTGGCACATATATACAATGGAATATTACTCAGCCATAAACAGGAACGAAATTGGGTCATTTGTAGAGACGTGGATGGATCTAGAGACTGCTATACAGAGTGAAGTAAGCCAGAAAGAGAAAAACATATATCGTTTATTAATGCATATATGTGGAATCCAGAAAAATGGTACAGATGAACTGGTCTGCAAGGCAGAAATAGAGACACAGATGTAGAGCACAAATGTATGGACACCAAGGGGGGAAGGCGGCGGAGGGGTGGAGGTGGTGGTGTGACGAATTGGGAGATTGGGATTGACATGTATACACTGATGTGTATAAAATGGATGACTCATAAGCACCTGCTGTATAAAGAGTAAATAAATAAAATAAAATAAAAATAAATTAAAAAACAAACAAACAAAAAGGCACTGAAAAACCAGAACGTAAGAAAAAAAAGAACAAAGTATTTGGACTTGTGTCTGGGTTCAGGACCCAGCTCTGCTACTTAGTCAATGTGAGTTGGGGCAAATTACTTCACTTTTCTGTGCCAGTTTTCTCATCTATAAAATCGAGATGATTATAGTATCTCTCTCTAAGGACTGTGGGGGGAAGATGCACGTAGATACTCAGCACAGGGACTAGAAAATAAACAAATGGAAGTCTTGATGATGAAGGGTGTGGAGGTGATGGTAAGGAGAATTCCCACAGGAAGCCAAGTCATAATCAAAAAGATAATCCAGGAGTGAGGATGGATTCAGGAACCAAGGGAAGTAAAATATCTTAACGAAGTGTCTCCCGGCTCACCGGACTTGACCAATCTCCCCATTCCTGGGCCTGAACCTTCAGGTCAGAGCATGAGGCCCATGGAGCCCCCCACAGCACACAAATTACATCTGTGTTGGCTGTGTTTGCATCTCTTTTCTGCTGGAAGTTAAGCACAGCCGTAGACAACATAGCCTCCAATGGAGGCTCACTCGTCCCGCCCCTTGCATTCAGTTCCCTTTCACTGTACAGACTTCCTTTTTCTTGGGAAAGAGATTCAGGCATGTTGGCACCATAAGTTTTTCCTGGTCATGTTCATGGACAAGATTGTTCTCATGTCGCCTCAAGCATGCATGCTATTTTTAAAAGGGATATCATTTTTAAAATTGTGTTGATTTTACCCATTTCGTGTTAACGGATAAACTTTTTTTGTCCACTTATTGTGATCATTTTAGCCCTCCACGCTGTCCGCCCAGGTGTCTATGTGATTTGGGTTTTGTTTTACTGGAGTTTGCTCCATATTTTTCTTTTCAGCTTTGAAAAAAAGCAGGTAGAGTGTTAATATTTTTAAAATATAATGATATTTGTAATAACATCTTTCAAAAACTTTTAAATAACTAATGCATTGGCCAAAGGAAAAAATAATTTTATTAATTTTAAAACCTACACACCTGCTTGATGGTGGAAAAAGCAGAGGAAACAGCAGCTGGTTTAAAAGCAATAGTGATGGTTACACCATCATAGCAACACCATGTGGTTTTTCTTTGCAAATCCAGGAGGAAGAGCCAGACTGCAAGAAACCAGAACTATTTGCCTTGGTACAGAAGTCATAGATTATTTTCTTCTTCCAGTGAAACACTATTCAAATTGAGTATTTATATTCTTCCTTTCTCTAAAGCACAATTGAAAATGAATATGAATCTTGTGGGGATTTAAACACTGCATATTGTCTAGTTGACAGAGTCATTTATAAAAGTCGGGATATTTTATACCCCATCAGAGCTTAATTATGGTTTATAAAGATCGCTAGCAGTTGAAATAGAAATATTGGATTCTTCCTTCCCCCAATGACTTTCCCTAGTTATTTTACGGGGGCCTTTAAAACTCATTTAAGTCTTGCCGAAGTTCTTCATAAAGATAGATACCAACCATTCTACAGGGGAATTTAATCCTCTGCACTTTTCCTCTTCTCCCCAGAATTTCTTGGAAAACCATAAGTAGGTCAGTTCCAAATTCTGTCCCTTCTCCTAATAGACTTTTGAAAGGAAATGCCCTCAGACAAGGAGGTGATTAAAAATACACATGAAACTCAAGACAACTGCACTCACAGAATTTCAGCTGATTTAGGCCAAAGAGTAAAAAAATGAACTGCTTGGTAACTCCAAGCGATGGAAAATGCTGACAAAAGGTATCTTTGCACAGGAGATCTTAACACTCTGACCGCGAGGGTGAAAAACTGAACAGATGGCACCTCTAAATGCAAGGCTCATATAACCTATTTCCACTTGTGTTTTTCGTAAACTTTTATTTTAAATTTGGTGCCAAGAACGACAACAACAGAAGTGTGTTAATGGCACCATCCGGGGACAAACCTGCACAAGCTTCTCTCTAATTCAGCCTGTGGCTCTCATCCTTTTCCTGTTTTTAGTTTTTCTGGGAATTAATTAAGGTGAGATTTCAGGGGAACCAGGCTATTCAGTCAGATAATGACTACACTAGGGTCTGTACTAGAGCGAGACCTCTGATGCACTTGACATCAAAATGGAAACCCCAAATGGTTCTCCCGCTGGCCTGTCTGCCTTGCCCCTTTGTGGATTTCATCAATGACAAGTTTATCGACCTGCAAGTATGAAAAAGGGGCAAGACAAAAACCTTACTATATAATCGTTTATGTGTGAAAGACAATGGGTTGACGATGAACTATAACTTAATTGACAAAGCAAATTGTCAAAACATGTCCATCTGAAGTTTAGCTGTGAAGTTTTGAGCTGGATTCTAATATAAAGATATTTTAGAATGTTGAGGATCTACAAATTCCATCCCTCTGGTTATGTAATATAATGAGTTGGTTTTGTTGTGTCGCTCACAGAACAGGTATTCAGGGAACTGGGTTTTCATCTTGACACGTGTATATGTCTTATCTTCACAACCAAATCTTAAGGGTCCTCAGAGTAGGGACTGTATCTTTTACTTCTGTACTTATATCCCCGCTGCCCCAGTTGTGTGGATCAGGTGAAGCACTCACTAAACGCGTGTCAACTGAACTCTCGTCAAGTTTCAAGCGAGAGTGGAAAGATCACAGCAGATAACTTACAAATATAAAAATCTAGAGACCAGGGCTTCCCTGGTGGCGCAGTTGTTGGGAGTCCACCTGCCGATGCAGGGGACACGGGTTCGTGCCCCAGTCCGGGAAGATCCCACGTGCCGCGGAGCGGCTGGGCCCGTGAGCCTTGGCCACTGGGCCTGCGCATCCGGAGCCTGTGCTCTGCAATGGGAGAGGCCACAACAGTGAGAGGTCCACGTACAGCAAAAAAAAAAAAAAAAAAAAAAAAAATCTAGAGACCAGATGTTCAGGAAAGTGAGGGCTGAGCAAAATAACTTTATGCAAAAGTGAACAAGCCACGTTCTAAGTAAACTTCAGTTCTCTTCCTGTTGATGTATGTTGGGTGTCAGCTACTAGAAGCATCATTATTTCTGTGGAATAACTAGGGAACCCCGTGGGAGTTCAAACACATCCATCAAAATCACTGCTCCGCTCTGTGCTGGTCCCAGAAAATCACTGCATCAGTCAGGTGTTTAGGTGCAAGCAAGGCACAGAGACTGACACTGGATAATTTCAACTGCAAAAGGTACTGGGCAAATTACAGCATTTCTGAAGGGCTCAGAAGGCATGGCTGGGGCACGAAGCCAAGAACAAGGCCCAGGTGATGCTGCAGAACCAGGCTGGTGGATACCACTGTGGCAGTCACAGGGCACAAAGGCCAAGGTTTGTCCCACCGTGCCCTCCACCACCAGTGCTGGACGTTAGATGCTGCCCCTTGAACAGCTGTGATGGCCACCTGTGGAGATTCGATGCAACTTTTGCTGCTGATGCCAAACCCTAGTCCCCGGGTAGTCCCTGCTTTGTTGCTGCACCAGCTTCTGATTCGAGATGGAGGGCTCCCCACCATGTGATGGGTGGAGATTAAGCTACGTGCTGTGCCCTAAAAGCAAGGGAAGGTGGCAAACAAGAACCAAGCACTTTGAGCTTCAATAGAAGGAAGAGGGCTGTGTGTCATATGAAGTGGGCCTGTTCTAGGGGAGTCGTGTTTTCTAACCATAGGAGGGGTTTCAAATACCAGGCAAACAAAACTGATGACAAGTATCCAACATATTCACCATTTGATCAAATCTGGAGTTCTCTGCAGGACTGGCTCTCCCCTTGCCCTCCCCAGTCTGTCCTGCTAAACCTCCCTTTATCTCCTACTAAACTGATGCCTTGTAACACTCTGCTTACCTATTTATCTCCTCATTAACCCATTGCTCCCTGAGGGTAACAGTCCTGTCCCTTCTCTCTTGTATTCTCAATGCCCAGCCCAGTCCCAAGCACAGTCAATAGAGTTGACATGGATACACATTTGCCTCCTTCAAAGCTGGTCTCTAGGACAGCTACAAAGAAGGAGAGTTGGGGCAGCGAGAAAAACTCTTGTCTTTAAACTTCCTAACCACAGGCTTCAGGGCATCTGTGAGTCTGGAAAGTGTACGCAAATGTTTGTGTGCAGGTATGTGTGTGTGCATTTCTCTGGGGAGAGAATCCATCGTTTACACCATTTTCTCAGAGACATTGAAGATGCAAGAAAGAACACTTAATATGTCTGTTTATGTTTGATGCCTGCGTAAAGGTAGACAACGCTTGCTAAGAATACTTTGAAAACACATCAAAATCCCACGATAGGGTGTTTCTGTGGAACAGAGCACCATGTTCCTTTCTGTCTTTTAATATATATTTTTAGAAAGATAAAATGTCAATACATATACATTTATTGAACTATTAAAAATGTGGAATCAGTAGCAGGAAACGAGGTTGAGACACAAGTTTGAAGTCAGGGTCTACCGTTAGTTGCTCGTCTTGGATAATTAGCCAACTTATCTGAACCTTGCCTTCTTCATGGAGAAAGTACACATAACTCCTACTTCAGAAGGTTACTGGAAAGATTAAATGAGACGGCTTGAGTAAGCATTTGGCAAGGACTTAGAGCTCAACCAACAGCATTTCCTTTCTGCCTGTTCAAAATACCTAACAATCATACAGGCAAGAATTCTGAGTTAAATTTGCTCCAGTATTAGAAAGAAGTCCAGTCTTAGAAGATTACATTGTTCTTAGCCTCTGATGTCAGTGTTTGGGTTTCTGGTGTTGGGATTTGTCTCTCCACTTTCAATGAGCACTAAGGAACAGAGTGGCACATCAGTTGAGAGAAGAAGGGGTTTGATTCTCCTTTTGAGGTCACTGAGATATTGGCAAGTGAAGGTCCTTAGAAAGTGAGTGGCCCTGGGGCTCTAATGAAAGGAATGACCTGGGTAGTTTTGAAACCCCAACTAGAAAGGCCAGCGGGCTAGGCAAGTTTCCTTCCCCTTCAGAGCAGAGAACCCTGAAATCCTCTCCCAGAGATTCCTCCCATTTTTCCTGGCCCCGACCCCCAGCTTTCTTTCCCTTGGGCCGAATGTCCAGTGGGTCTGAGAACCAGTCAGGGATTCATGAGAAAAAAAAGATGAAAAATTATCTATATATTGGGTGGGCCAAAAAGTGTGTTTGGGTTTTTCTGTAAGAGGTAATGGAAAAGCCTGAATGAACTTTTTGGCCAACCCAATATTTTGCCACCTCTAAGTTCTGCATATTCAATACTTTTGAAAAGCATTTTCAACAAAAGAGAGAAATAGTCATCAAACAACTAAAGGAGAATTCAAGTGAATGGTTCTGGTGTCAGTGCGATGAGTCAGGCATCCTCTGGCAAACTGAGTTCCCTAAGCCAACACGAAGAGAAATAGAATTCACCCTGTCTTCCTCAGGCCTGCGAGAGGAACCACCACTGCCTTAGAAAATAGAAGTAATTTATTCACAGGAACACAAGTAAGAAGTGATGGAACCAGGTGTCAACCCCAGGGTTTGGCTCCCATTCCTGTTTTTAACCACTAAACCATGTGCCTTTGAAGCTCTGGAGTGAGTTTAGGATTCCCCGAAGGAAGCCTCCGTTTGCTGAATGGCACCTGTTGGAGGATCCAGTCCTGTCTATTGGTTCTCTCTTGATGGATTCTGCTGATCAAGAAAAGGGGACTGACTACACCCAGGGAACATGAGTCTTCTTCTTGGGTGGGTCAGATCTCCCACGTATAGAAAGAGTCCAAGACCCTCATGTATCAGAAGGATATACCAACATCCAGACTGTCTTAAAGACCAGTGTCTCCTCTTAGCCAAAAAGTTCTGGAAGCAAAGTAGAAATGAGAGTTTTGTGCTACGTGTAAAAGCCACCAGAAGAAAAACCTATGTTAAATTTTGTCATTTGTTTAAAAAAATGAGGACAGAATAATTTGCATTAACTAAACAGGTTAAGTTTTGAATTATTTGATTTGTGATCCAAAATATAGCACATATATTGTGAAACAAATGGGATGGGTTTTAGATTATATTTTTCATCTTCAAAGAGTTACATTTCAAAACATCTTGGAAGAAGACGTCTTTTGTGGTTAAAAAAAAAAAAATAGACACTTTAGAGTTGGGTAGGCCTCTAATACTTATGAAGTTCCCCATCCCTCCCCAACTGAACACAGACTCTCCTCACCTCTCATGAAGCCCGGGTCTCTCCTACACACTAGTTTCTCAAACTGGTCCCTAAACTAGTAGCATCGCCATCATCACTTGGGAGATTTTTAAACCTGGGGATCTCAGACCTATTGATTGAGAGTCTTCATTCAGTCAGATCCCCAGGTAATTTGTACAGACGTTACAGTTTAAGAAAAAGTTCTCAGCCTTAATCATACATTGCAATCACCTGAGGAGTTTTTAAAACAATTGATGTCTGAGCCTATCTCCAGTAATTCTGATTTAATTGTTCCTGAGCAAGGGGAGTTTTAAATGCTTCCTGGATGATTCTAATGGGAGCACAATTTTTATTTCAATTAGGCTTCTGTTCCTGTTATTAGGGTAAAAAATTATACTAAAACATGTATTCTCTCAAACTGTCGTGCCTATTTTAATTTATTTGCACTTATTTAGAACATTTCTGTCCACAAGAGATGGCAGAGCAGAGCGGGTGAGTCCACGTGCTTACAGCTGACAAGGAACACCTCTGCACCTCAGCTTCCTCTTTCAGGAAATGGGCGTAACAAAAGCTGCCTCACAGTGTTGTAAGGCTTAAATCAAGGAATCAAATAATACGCATAGAGCAGTGCCTGGCACATAATAGTATTACAGTAGATACATATACAACAGTAAATTATTATATATAATTTTTATATATTGTATATATTACACATTATATATCTCTATATCTATCTATCTATATTTTTTAGAAGACTAAGAAGAAAAACAATCCAAAATACAGCTTACTGGGGTTGGCTCTCCTCGAGGGGTGTGTGTGTGCGCTTCACTTCCAGTGTATCTATGGGTGTGAGTCCATGCAGGTGGATGCGGACGTACACCTGTCTGTAAAGTTACCTACGTACCTGTGGGTGAGACTTTAGGATCATCTACTCAAATCCTTTCATTTTATCAAGGAGGATGCTACAGCCCGGAACTGGGGTGCTATCCTCATCAGATCACAGAGTGAGAGCAGAGCAGGTGGAAATCTGGGCAGCCCCACTGGTGTCCCTGAGCACCAAGCAGGACCCTAGCTGGACAGCATCGCCTGGGGGCGAACAGAGTGGGCTCCGTGGTGAGAGGGCTTAGGCCTGAGTCTTGGCTTTTCTATTCCAGGCAAGTGGCTGAACCTCACTACACCTTGGTTTCTTCACTCGAAGACCAAGGATAATAATACCCATCTCACGTTTGTCGTGAATATCAAAAAATAAGATGCACAGCACCTCACACTTAGTGAGAACTAATAAATGTCTGTTATAATTAGACAAGGGGCTGCAATTCAACATTGTCTCATTAAATAGAGGAAAAATTTTAAATTGTCAGTTGTCCTTATGTTTAATCCCAAGGAAATAAAGAATAGTCACACTTCTTATGTGTGTAGAAATTTATATAAGCAAACTCAGTTGATTCCTAAAACTACCCTCCTAGTGGGAGCAGTATTATTATACCTATTTTACAGATAAGGAAGATGAGTCTAAGAAAGATTCACTTATTCAATAAAAAACTTACATTAGAAGAAATAAAATTGTTCATGAACATGAAAACATAATCAAATTCACTAATAATCAAAGAGATGTATACAAAATACCAATGAGATATCACTTTTAATACATCAATTTTTTTCCTTATTGTTTTTGAATAAGATTACTCAAAACTTAGGCAGTTGGAGTGAAATGAGAATTCTTATATACTACTTACTAGTAGGAACGTAATTTGGTACAACCCTTCTGGAGAGCAATTTGGTGATGTGATTCATGAGATTTAAATTCATGTTCATACCTTTTGGTACAATATTTGCATCTCTTAAAATCTATGCCAAAGAAATAACACAAAATGTCAGTAAAGATTGACACACAAAGATGTTTATCAAGTGTTATTTATAACAGCAAAAAAAGAGAAAGAAACCCTTTAAATGGTCAGCGATATACCAATGATTAAGTGCATTTCACATAATATTATACAACTGTTAAATGTGACGTTTATTAAAGCATGGGGAAGGGCTGGTATGATGACACTGAGTGAAAAACAAGGTACAAAATTATAGATACAGTATTATTACTGTATCTATATTAAGAAATCATAGAAAAATTAAGGATATACCTACATATTATAGTTATTAAACTAGATGATTCCTTTTATCCACTTTATACGCTTCTTTACCTTCAGTCATTCTAAAATGAACGTGCATTGATTTAGAATTAGAAAAAGTAACATGAATCTTGTCCAGCACATAATCCAGGGCAGAGCCAAGATTTAAATCAGGCCCATGAGACACCGAAGCTGCATTTTTTCTACCACATCCGGGATCTCAGAGTCAGAAGCTACAGGAATTATCAGGTATGCTCAATGAGCTAAGGGGGATAGTGTGTGAGCCCTAGGAAATGGTGGGGCTTTTGGGGCCCCGGAGGCCACGTGTTCCCCCTAAATGGGGTGGCCACTCCTCTCTGCCATGGGGAGAAGGCAGGCCCAGTGTTGACAGATCTTTAGATTTTTTAAGAAAAGCCAGAAACTCAACTTTGAATGTTAAATGTTGATAACTAATTCAAAATATTTGAAAGCACCATGCAGGCTACAAGAAGCTGATTTGGAATATCTGCTCTATATCACACTTCCCTCCCTACAGCCAGGTTTCTGTCACCTGGGTGAATTAATCACATATCCTTGTCCTGTTCCCTTAGGTCCAAGCCATGCCAAGTAAGCCCCATATCCAAATCTCCGGCAAGGTGCAATGAGCTTTGATCAAATCACTTACGTGTGACGGACCATAAAAGTGAAACTGCCTTCAAACCATTTTTCATAATAATATTTCCCTGAGACATGGTTTCATCCCAACTTTAAATTTAATCAGAAGTAAAAAGTGATGACACGGCCCAGGCAATCATTTAATCACAATGTAGAAGTGGACATTTTTCTGGGTAGAAAGTTCGGGTATCAATATCTTTTCCTTGAATGATACTTTACAGGTTATATCATGTCATAGATGAACAAAGACAGAATCAGGTGGAATCTCGTATATACAAAAAAGGTGCCTGGTAAAATTCTGGGAGAAAAAAATAAGCATTCTTCCAAAAATGTTTACAAGGCTGCAATTCAAATGCCTAGCCAAGCATAAAAATGTTATGCTCCTGGGAAAATCTCACCCTCTATTTACACACCTGCTTTCTCAATTTTTGTTCTGAGTTTTAATTAAAAAGTTAGAATCTGTCTCTTTCCCCCAACCTGTAACAACAAGGACCTGATGGAATCAGTAGCATTTTCTATAATGTAGGAGAGGGTCTTTGCCTACTTTTACCCGGTAAATCTCAATTCACTGGCAGAGAACTTTGCAAATATTTTGTAGACTGAAATGTTTAGGCGTTTTCCAAGATTAATTACTTGCTAATATCCCAAATTACCCTCTGTAGGTACAGGCTGCTGCTCTCCTTCCTTTGGCATAGTGCTTTTATTTTGACAAGATTGTGACAAAGGATTAATTGGACCCATTTTATTCTTCAAATGTTGAACTCTCAGGAAATTCACTAGTTCCACTTCCAATCATAGAGATAAACTGGCAAGTGGGCAGTTAGCAAAGTCTACCGCACATCTGCAAATATCAAATGTCTGCGAACAAGAGGAAGAATGCTCTCTCTCCTTTCTGGTCAGATGGTTTCATTTAAGATCCAAAGGGTCAAGGGTCACAGCATGACCTCATCAAATTAGACCCAACTGAGAGAGGTGTTTAGCACAACAGAAAGGAAATAATCTGAAGGACATTAAATGCAAATGAAATTGCCATCTGCAAACTTCAAAAAACACCTGACCTAAAAAAATAAATCTCCCACTTAGAGCTGAAACCTCGCCTCCTTCCCTCGTCCAGAGTGGACACAGAAGTTTGTTCTCGTACCCTCCTGACAATCCCTCAACCTGCCAAAGTCCATTTGCATTTAATATTCCCTTCTCATTTTTTTCTAGTTGAAAAATTTGACAGTGATCTCTGAGGAACAAGAAGAGGGAAGTTCAAGCATGAATATTACTCCTTTGCCTCTTGTGTCTGGGTGATCAAATTGGGCACAGGAACCTTTGATTTCTAAAACTAGAAGCCTGTCACTTTGGGGCAAATTTGTGTGACCATTAATGGGAGACTGTGTAAATTCATGGAATGAAGCTATGAGACAGAGGTTCTGAGGGAGATGGGAACTATAGTTTATTTTGATTTATTTATTTATTTATTACTGTGTTGGGTTTTCCTTGCTTTGCAAGGGCTTTCTCTAGTTGCGGCGAGCGGGGGCAGCTCTTCATTGTGGTGCGCGGGCTTCTCATTGTGGTGGCTTCTCTTGTTGCGGCGCACGGGCTCTAGAGCGCAGGCTCAGTAGTTGTAGTGCACGGGCTTAGTCGCTCCACGGCATGTGGGATCTTCCCGCACCAGGGCTCGAACCCCTGTCCCCTGCGTTGGCAGGCAGATTCTTAACCACTGTGCCACCAGGGAAGTCCCTAATTTTTATTTATTCAGAATATGCCGGGAACAGCGCAGGTCCTAGGGATATACGCTGCTAAGCCAGGCAGACATGGTCCCTGTCCTCACAGAGCTCATAGACAAATAATGATTAGAAATTGTGACAAATACTGGTTCATCACAGTGGTCCCTCAGAAATACCCAAACACCACCCAGGCGGTCTTCTCCTGCCCAGATCCAATCCAGACAGAGAAGAGAACAAAGCACAGTATGTGAGCCTTTGCTCTCGTCTAGGGCACAGGAGTCAGAAAGGCCCTTGCGCGATAGCGCTGCCGGCCCTGTCGGCCCTGCCAGGAGCATGACCTGCGCAGGACCCCTCGCCTGTGCCTGTCTGGCCCTGGTTTCTTCATCAGGCTGATAAGATCGGAGTAGGGCTGTTCTACTTGTACAGAACTTTCTAACAACATAGACTTCTGGCAAAATCCAGCCAACAGCTCCATGAGGTGAGCTTCTCCTTAGTGGCTCTGTTCCAGAAAGGGATGGAAAACCAGTAGCTAGGAATGCTGGGGCACATGGGTGCGGGTAGATGACAGCTAAAGCCAGGTCCAGTTTCAGCATCACAGAAGACTGAGAGAGGGTTTGGTTTTGTTTTTCAGTTGTAAAACTATGATCCTATTCATTTTAATAAAAATCACTGTGAACATGTCACCCACGTTACATTAGGGAAAGACTCTCATTTTCTTAAAGACATCAGGTGGATGGTGCTTCCTGGAGTCATTCATGGGTATGAACCTGAGTAACTTAAAACCAGCATCCCCTTTGACAAAATGTAAAGTTCCTTGAAAGACTATGCCTAAGAAGTTCTTCAGACAGCCTCCCATGCCTCTCAGGGGACCGACATGATCAATAAACACTTGTGATTTTGATCAAGGTCTGTGAGATTTCTCCTGGTGATGTGTAGGGCTTGTCCTTGTGGCACTGCTGTCACACACAACAGTGGGAACTGGGAGCCCGTAGGGTCAATGGCTCTGTCACTTGCAGGCTGTTTTATCTTAGGCAAATTCCCTAAGGTTTCTGAAGCTCAGTTTTATTATTTATAAATGCAACTGTAAAAAAAATTGGCCTGCAAGGATTTTATAACTCTAAGGAACTGTAGAAATTAGAGGGTCTACCACTGTTCCTTATCAATGTTGGGCACCATGTTTCCCTTGAATTACGAGGAAGAAATACTGGAAATGGGAAGAGCGATCTTCTGGCATCAAGACTCTTAGGTGTCCTTTTGTTGCCAAAGCGATCCGAGGGTTGAAAAATGATCAAATGTGCTTCAGAGATAATAATAACCTCAACAGTTCTGCCTCATTTTTTTTTTCTTCAGAACTGTATAGAAGGCAAGAAGAGATCAAGATTCATCAGAAAAAGTGAAAAAAAAAAAAAATTACTGTCCTGAGCAGTGTCTTGTTTGTCCACTGACCAGGGTCCACATCCATTACATCATAGTAACTTATTCCTTAGAACTTGCTAATTTATCCTGCGAAAGAATCTGAGGGTCAGAAAGAGAGAAGTCTATAGATGCCATGGAGCTAAATGTGAGAGACAGGGGGGTGGTTCCCTTGATGATTTCACCACCACAACATTTGGGGTACGTAGGATCTTGGTTTTCGCATAGCAGTTTTTGCTAAGACCCATGCCAAGAGCACAGGCAGCCATGCATGCTGTGCGGGTACACAGAACAGGGAAGGGGACAGCAGGGCAGTGCCAGGAGCAGAGGGGAGGAGAAGAAGGTGTGGTCGGAGAGCAAGAAGGACCCCCCCAAGCTCTACTTGGGGGCTCAGTTCACTCATCAAAACAAGAAAAGGACTGAACCAGATGCCCTCCAAAGACTTGGTAATGATACAGTGGAAAATTCACAGGCTTAGGGGGTGGAGGGTCTGGGTCTGGAGAAGCAGCCCTACCATGCATGGGTTCTGTGATATTGTACAAGTCACTTTCACCCCTCTGAGCCTTGTTTTTCTCATCTGTAAAATATACCACTAATACCTATCTCACAGGGCTGTAGAGAGGCTTAAGCGAGAAAATCAAGGTGGCAATCCTTCGTTAAGTGCTATACAAATGTCAACTTGTTTGTGGCCCCAGAAGTGAAGGGAAGAGAATGAGGGAGCAGAAACTGTGCCCTGAAGTATATCAGTGGTTTCTCTCTAGTAAGATGGATATGAAATATTAGTAGCTAAAACTGGCTTCCCTGGAGCTAATGCACTATATTCCAGTATTTTTCATCTCTAAGCACTTTTGTTTTTTGCGGTACGCGGGCCTCTCACTGTTGTGGCCTCTCCCATTGTGGAGCACAGGCTCCGGACGTGCAGGCTCAGCGGCCATGGCTCACGGGCCCAGCCGCTCCGTGGCATATGGGCCTTCCCGGACCAGGGCACAAACTCATGTCCCCTGTATCGGCAGGTGGACTCTCAACCACTGCGCCACCAGGGAAGCCCTAAGCATTTTTAATGCATCGATACATAAGAACAGCCAGATGGAAAAATCTAGACCCAGCTGACAAATAAAGGGACTGGATATCCATGACCGTGTTTTGGCCCTTGTGGATGAGACACAAAAATACATCCCATGTTGCTGGGGATCAAATATTGCAATACATTTTTGGAGCCAGTGGTGGTATAGGGTAACTTCATCATCCTGGTGCTTGCTAGGAAAGGAGACGGAGGACCAGGGCATGCGGCCTGACTGCCACCTTCTTGGATTTGGGGATGATGACACCTCATTCATCTTATGTCATTTCAGAGAATGGCCAATCGCCTCCCTGCCTTGGAACTGGGTCAGGGAGCCATGGTCCAAAGAGGCATTTGTTAGTGGCAAGAAAGCAGTCAGTGCGTGGAGCAGGGGATTTATGAATTTGAGGCCAGGAACGCTGGGCGTGGGGCGCACATCTGGCCACAAGATGCTTTCTGGCCGCCTCGTGAATGAAGAGGTTTGGTCAAAGGAGGTCACGGCGGGTTCAGTGGGATTGTGAAGGGTGGCGGGTGCGGTGAAAGTAAACAAGGTGCCCTCATGGCTTCAGGCTTCCCCGGAGGCAAGCGGAGCAGAGGGCTGTGCTCGTATTTATCTTCAACATCACTGCACTATTTCTAAGCTCTTGGAAATCCAAAGCTGACAAATCGCTCTCATCAATCGAGATTGAAAGTTCTATATGAGGACAGCGACAGCTGAGACGCTGCCTAAGTAAAAGAATACTGCTCTAAAGTAGTTACTAAAAGGGTTAAAGGAAAAATGTATCCCTATGCTATCAATCCTACAAAGTAAGTCGACAATCAATTCCACGTAATTTCTGCATAATAACTATCGCTGTTTTCCTAGATTAATTAAAAACATTATATTGGTAAAGCTTTAAGTGAATTTCATAAGGGTTTTCTTTGGGGTTTTTTGGGGGGGTGGGTAGCAGAAGACAGCTCTGTTATATACAGAAGATAGACCTACTGTCTATAGAAAACAAAAGAGAGATGAACTCATTTTTGAGAACTATAAAAATAAGAGTCTTTCAATGAGATAGAAAGGACTTTTTATTAAGGCAGAAAAAAGTCATGTTCTCCTGGTATTTCTTGTACAGGAGCATTGAGTGTGGTTTTCTATGCCCACCGTAGTCTGGGACAGTATGTGTCTCTTATACCGATTTCTGTGGATTGCATCACCAAATGGAAGGCTAGCTCTAGTTCCACCTGGACAGACATGCCTGGCTACATATGCAACTTCAGCCTAATGCTAAGCTTTCCCATCAAGTATTCCCTCTTGAGGAAAGGAAAAAAAAAAAAAAAAAAGAGTAACACTGAAGAGGAGATAACGTAATATTGTCTATAATTTTAAGCAGCTTTTTATTTATTTATTTTTGTGGTGTGCGGGTCTCTCACTGTTGTGGCCTCTCCCGTTGTGGAGCACAGGCTCCAGACGCGCAGTCTCAGCGGCCATGGCTCACGGGCCCAGCTGCTCCGCGGCATGTGGGATCCTCCCGGACCAGGGCACGAACCCGTGTCCCCTGCATCGGCAGGCGGACTCTCAACCAATGTGCTACCAGGGAAGCCCTAAGCAGCTTTTTAAAGAGACACTTTATTGAATGTCATCAATTAACTAAACGTACAAATATGTAAGCTTTCAAAATCTATCTTGTTAAGTCTTGAGTGATAGATTTTCATCACCAAGATATATGAAATTTTTAAGCTCAAATAATTTATGTGTTTTAATTTAAGACATCTGTTTTTCATCTGACTAGTTAAAATACCTTCTGTAAAATATTTAGATTTTTTTTTTTACTCAGCATCATTTAGTTAGACCATCTTTTGAGTCTGAGCAATTAAAAAAGTCCCAATACACTGAATGTATAAATCATTAAAAAAATTCAAATTGACAACTCTGTCCTGTCACACCACATCATTCCCCGAGCTGCAGGGCTGAGTTCTCAAGAGAGATCATTCGTTAGGTCCATAAAACTGTTCTCTTCCTCAACAACAGGAGAATAGAAAACTAGTTCAGATTTTCACAAAGTTATCTTTCCTTCCTTTGTGCCTCTTGAGTGTTTGCTTTACCTCTTTAGATTCAAGCCCTTCTACAGAAGGCAATAACATGTAATCAACATGTACAAGCACCCCACTGGGTACCAGGCCTTATTCTTGGTACTGCAGCGGAGTATGAATAAGACACAGTTAAGTCATCAAGGAGCTTATAATTTACTAAGGGAGACAAAGATGTACATAATTCATCTAATAATGGCCACATGTAGTAAGTGCTTTGATAAGGCCACAAGGAAAAATGGGAGTATGACTCAAGAAGAGATTAATTCAAGTGTGGAAGGGGGAGTAAAGGAGGAGAAGTCATCTGAACCAGGGTTTGAAGGGTGGTCAGTAGGGGATGCACATTCCAAAATGAAAGACTGTAATGAGCACAGAGGACTAAGGTGATGGGGACAGGAACTTACAGCGTTTTGTACAGCGTGTACAAAGAATCACAAGAAGACGGTTGTGGTTGGTGCTTGGAAGTACATTTGGGAGAGCTGTAGTGAAAGATAAAGTTTGAAAGACACTTTGGGTCAGAATAAGGAAAGACATGAATAACATACTGAGGAGTTTCAAGTTTATTTTAGGTAATAGGGGAGGATGGGTATTGAAGGGTTTTAGGCATAAAAATTACATGACCGTATCTGTACTCAGGAGGCTAACCCTGGCCAACAGTGCAGCAGATGAGTTAGAAGAGAAATACACTGGAGACAGAGACCAGTTAAGAGCATATTGCACTGTCTAAGTAAAATTTTAAAAAATGGGCTGAATTAAGATAGCAGAAGAGGACATGGGAAGATATTTCAGATCTTGAGGGAGATGGATGGAAGGATAACATAGAGACCTATTAGATGCTGGAAAAGGAGAGATCAAAGATGATTCCCAGCTTTCACATGGAAGGAACCAGAGCATGGTTTTACCATCAACTGAAATAATTGAGGCTGTTAAGGAAAAACTCCTAAAACCATAAAGAAGTTAAAAAAATTATTTCATGCCTTTTCAATGTCCTATTGGAGAATTGTCTAACAATCTCTGATTCTTGAGGGAAATGTAATTTTGTTTGACTTACTCTTTTTTATTGATTAGGGCCCAGAATAAGGAAATTATGTTAACTTATAGTCTTTTATAAGTTGCAAGTGATTTTTGTGTGGTAGAGATACAAATGATTTCTGTCCATTGGAGAAGGAAAAACCTAAAGGTCATGGTTGTGTTGACCTAGAGGACATTAAACAGTTTTGCATCTGACTTAGTAATCTTATTTCAGCATTTTTTTTCATATCCTCTTTGAACCAGCGTTGCCATCTTGTAGTTCCCTCCTTAATTATTTATATAAACACTTGACACATGTTCACTATATAGTAGTACTATATATTTTTATGAAAGATACGTTTTTAACTTCTTGATAATTACACATTGAGAGGGCCTGACTTATAACACGGAAATACCAAGGCTCTCCTTGTGTTAACAAAACAATATATTAAAATTACCCCAAATGAGGATGTTTAACAGCAGACAAAGTATGACAGACAAGTGTATTTTGGTTGGAAAGATAGCGTATCTTAAGTACTTCGATTTTCCAAAACCCTACACGTGGCTCACTTAAAAATATTTCCCATTAGTGCAATTTATCACCCTCCAGTATTGCAGTGATGTTAGCCACATTTTAGCCCACATCTTTTATTATTTATTTAAGATAAATTTCCAGGATAGAATTGCCTGTTTGAAGGGTATGCACATTTTTCTAAGGCTTCTGATATGAATTATCAAATCGAACTACAGTTTATATTCCTATCAAACGGGATACGTGAATACTCATATTCTTGAAAAGTTGGCAATAATGAGAATTGTTTTTTCTTTCTTTAATCTATACCAATTTTATAATAAAAAATGGTTTAAGGTATGTCAGCTGACATAGAGAAAACCTCACCTACTCCAAGCATATTATTTAAAAGCTGATAAAATAAAAATAATAAATGCATAATTGAGCCAGACACTAATAAAGGAAAGCACCAGAACAAGTTCTTGCAAACACAGCAGTGAGTAAAAGCAGCAGCTGAGGAGCTCATGGGAATGGGAAGTGGGCATGGCTGGGGAGGGAGCTTCAGTGTTGTCCCTGAAAGGCAAGTGTAAAGTACAGACCATCAGCACACCCAGAGTTTGAATGATGCTATGTGCATAAGGCAGGAGTTTCCCATATAATGCTATGTGGGAAACTTTCTTATCCCTCCCTTGAAAGAGGGATAAGAAAGTTTCCCACAAGCCCATGAGATAGTCAGTAAGCACATCAGAATGTGGGACCACAGTGGGAAATAATGTCACCCTCAGTAATTAGAACAAGTCTGTCTCACACACCACTGTGGTGTCAGACTTCGTGCACCAATGTGGGAAAGGCATCCTTTTTTTAAAAATATTTATTTATTTGTGTGCACCAGGTCTTAGCTGCTGCACATGGGATCTTTGTTGCAGCACACAGGATCTTCCTTGCGGCATGTGGGATCTTTTAGTTGCATCATGCGGACTCTGGGTTGTGGCATGTGGGATCTAGTTCCCTGGTTAGGGATTGAACCTGGGCCCCCTGCATTGAAGCATGGACTCTTAGCCACTGGACCACCTGGGAAAGGCATACTTACTGAAAATTAATTTAAAAAATGATCCTGAAAAAAAAAAAAAAAAAAAAAGTGATCCTGGACCAGCAAAACCTGTAGGAACCTACAGAAATGAGAGCAAAACCACTATGTAGGAATGCTTTTACAAACTAGGTAATGAAACTTCAAGGAAAACAACCACTGCTAAAGATGAGCTCACAATGGAAAATTACAAACCACATGAGGAAACCAGCCACCATGGAGGAGAGTCAGGACACATAATAATGGAAAACATGTACTCCACATACTGGATGTAAGAGAATAATGTGAAATAGTCTTTAGAATATTTAAAATGTTAAGGAAGTAAAAAAAAAAAGCCATAATACAGGAGCATAACACTATTAAAAAAGAGAGAGGGAAAGCTAGTTTGAAAACTGACCAAAATAGAATTTTCAAACACATGTAGAGTCTGGATCTCACCACCAGCATTGTGCCAGTGTACCATAAAAATAATAAATACTTGTTGAATGAGAAAAAAACCAATTTACAATATAAATGGTATATTAGACACAGCTATACTAAAACTCATATCCAGAAAATCGATAGCATACAACTCAGCTTTCTGATCTCAAAGCAATTAAGTCATAAGTCAAGTACAAAAAGATGGTTTCAAAAATTGGAAATGAGGGCTTCCCTGGTGGCGCAGTGGTTGAGAGTCCGCCTGCCAGTGCAGGGGATGCGGGTTTGTGCCCCGGTCTGGGAAGATCCCACGTGCCGCAGAGCGGCTGGGCCCGTGAGCCATGGCCGCTGAGCCTGCGTATCCGCAGCCTGTGCTCCGCAACGGGAGAGGCCACAGTGGTGAGAGGTCTGCATACCGCAAAAATTGGAAATGAAAAACCAGTCCCAATTGTAAATCAGATATAGATTACAGAAGAAATCACAATGGAGATTATGAAATATTTAGATCTAAATAATAGCAAAATTCTCCATATTAAAATATGTGGGATGCAGCTTAAAGAGTTACTGAGAGTATCTTTTTGGGACTGGCTTATTTCTCTTAGCATAATGTTCTCAAGTTTCATCCATGTGGAGCAATGTATCAGAATTTCCTTCCTTTCTAAGGTTGAATAATATTTAATTGTGTGCATATGTATATATATACTCACACATATATAATTATACATACATATATATTAAATATACACATATATAATTATACATATAGTTAATATTATATATATATATATATATATATATATATATATATACACACACACACATACACCCCATATTTTGCTTATCTATTCATCCATGAGGGACACTTGGGTTGCTTCACGTTTTATTGTCTAATTTATGAATTGTAGACCTACTCAGCATCTCTAAGAAAGAGATTTGATTTTATTTATGTCTGAACTGTTAAAATAGCTGAAAAATAAAATTATGACTGAGTTAGAGGGCTGAATCCCAAATCTCATTCAGAAGTACCTAAGGACACCCCTTACTCCATTCCCATATACCACAAGAATGGCCTGAGTGTTGAAAGTTCATAGTCAGAATCCTGAGGGCATGGCCCTTTTTTTCTGAATGAACTTGAGATTAATTTCTATTAAAAGATTAACAACTCAAATTTCGTTAAATTCTATATTTTGAATCTGTGAATCATATTGTTTAAGAAACACTTAATCATTTTATTTTGTTGTTTTGGATTAGCCGTTTAAAGACAAAAGACTTGAGGTTCCAATTATTGCTGCCCAAAATTAATTTAAGTAAACTAATTGACTACATGCTGTAAGCTACATATAGCCTTGGTGTTTAAATAATTCAATTCCTTGCAAAAGTGGGTGTGAGCTTTGTACCCTCTTATAAAACAATGCTAGATCAATCCATTACTAAATACTCACTGAGCATCTATCCAGTTAAGCTCTGCTCTGGCACTGGGTGTGCCCATAGTCCAAACGATTATCTTTCACACATAACAGGTGCTCGAGAAATACTTGCTTTTGACCTGTGGAGGACACAACCAAACCAAGACTCAGCTTTACTATCAAGGAGTGAATATTGGGAAGACAAAGCTTATGAGAAATATAAAAGGCCAGATTTGATTAATACTCAAACAGATGACTCAGGTCGTGAGGTCAGAGGGGAGAGAGTAGAAGCACTATGGATGCAAAGGTCTGGGAAATCTTCTTGGAAAAGAAACAAACTGATCAAGCTAAGTGTCCTTGGCTTTGAAGGAAGGATGAGAGAAAAGAATGGGAGGAAAGGAAAGAGAAAACATGGGGAGAGGAAATAACATGACATTCGGTACTTAGTACACATACTCTTTATGCGGAGAGGAAATAACATGACATTCGGTACTTAGTACACACTCTTTATGCTGTTTGCTATTTTTTATGTGTCTATGATTTGAATCTCCAACTGAGGGGAGGAATAGTACATAAAGATGATGGTGACAGTGATACCTACTGAGCTCTTACTATGACACAGGGACCCAAATGAGCACTTTACACGTATTATCTCATCTAATCTTCACAAGAATTCTATCAGGAAGTACACATAAAAGAGGTCCAAACAGCTTAGGTAAAATGCTCTGATCATATAATTAGAAAAACACAAAGCATGGGCCTGAATACAAACCATCAGGGTTCCAGGGCCCATGGTCTCTCTTGAGTGGTTCTCCTTTGCATTTGCTAAAGCTGTTAACACGGGGCTTAACCACAAGAGGTGCCTGGTGGATTTTCATCTGTTAAATTCTGAGTTACTGAAGCTAAGGGTGTTTGATGGAAAGCAATACAAAGGGAAAGAAAAGCCAGAGAAGAAGAGGGGTTCCAGAATCTGGAGGACGTTGAAGGCGGAGCTGAGGAATTTAGGGAATAAGGAACCTTCGATGATTTTGAATCTAAATTTGCATGAAAGTCTGCCTCTTCGTCCTCAGCTTTGCCATTCAATTTTCCACCTTAGAGACTACTCTTTGCCTCCATATAAAAGGAGGGGAAACAAGAAATCTACTTTGCACGAATAACAATAATAACAGCTGCTCTTAGTGGGGTGGCCCTTCCTGGTTTCCCAAGCATTTCACTGCAGTGTCCTGAGCAGGTCTGTCCATTTCTAACAGCCTGTTTGTTTCCCCAGAGCCGATTTCTTCAAAGAGGAAGAAACACTTCCACTTTTCTATTTCTCTTCTAAAATCCTATCATCATCCCCTGTTTCCCTAAGTTGATTTTTTCCCAAATAATTCATAGGTTCATGTCAATCAATTGAATCACTTATTTGTTCAACAGATATCTCCTGAGGGCCTACTGTGTGTCAGATACTGTTCTCAATACTAGAGACACAAAATTAAACAAGGGAGAGAGAGTCTCTGCTCTTGTAGAGTTCCCAGTTTAGCTGGGAATACAAGCATTAATCAAGGAATTAAAATACAGAGTGAAGAATGTTTGGGAGGCGAAATGAAAGGGCACTGGGGAAGCTTATGTTGGGCAGAGGCCAAGGAAGTTAGGGAGAACTGATTTTCTGTGGGACATGCCATTGAAACCAAAATATGGAGGAGAAGCAAGAGTTAGGCAGGCCAAAGAGGCGAGTGTGTGTGTGTGTGTGTGTGTGTGTGTGTGTGTGTGTGTGTGAGAGAGAGAGAGAGAGAGAGAGAGAGAGAGAGATGGAGAGATGGAGAGAGAGCTGTTCAGAGGTAGGAGCAGTGGCAGATATAGGGAGATAAAGGATGAGGGTGTTCCAAGCTAGGGGAAAAGTCTATGCAAAGACCTGGGCATAAGGTAGAGCTTAGTGTTTTCAAGGAAAGTCAAGTGGGTGGCCTTGCAGAGAGCAAAGATGAGAGTGGCTTGAAAACGAATGATTGGGTCCATGGGTCTGGCACCTACAAGCCTTATAAACCACATGAAAGGGTTTAGAATTGATTCCCCATGTAATGGGAAGGCACTGACGGGCTTCAGGCTGGGATGACATGATCCGATTTGCATTTTTGAGCATGGCTGGCTATTGAATGGAGAATGGCTGAAGAAAGGCGTGAATGGAGGTTTGGGGACCAGGCAGAAGGTGGTCTGTCATTCAGGGGAGAGATGTTGGGGGCAGAGGGGAAGAGAGGAATGGATGGAGCCCAGAGAAGGCTAGAATCAATAGGAAGTGATGACAGATGACATGGGAGAGGGGGTCCTTGCTGTCTGCCAGGCTTCTGGCTCCAGCAGTTGGATTTTCACTCTTCTCACACCTCACTGTTTGCATGATTTCCCCACCTTCCTACTGCATAAGGGAGAGATCTACCCAGAAACGTGGAGCGGGAAGGTGGGCCATTTGCCGAAGAATTCATTCTTGCTGTAATATTAACTATCAATAGTTTCCTCTGGCAGTCCCTAAAAATTCTTATTCAAGAATTTATAGTCCAAGAAATGAGAATATTGTGTGCTTCCCTTTCAAAGGGCCCTCCACAGTGCAGAGACTTACTGAAAACAAACTTCAAACATTCCTGGTGTCCTTCCATCCATTGAGATCAAAGTCCTCAAGAGTCATTGGCTTGGGTTATAATGACCACTCAGAGTTTAGGTAAAAATTAATGAAACACATATTTTGGTTCAATGTAAGGAAGGACTTTTCAAAGAGGAAATGAGCTGCCTCAGGGGCACGCATTACTAACATCTAAGACTCAGCTCAAACCTCACCTCTCAAGATGCCAGCCCTGAGTCCTCTGGGCAGGGGCCATTATTCCAGCCTCGATGCCCCAGTGCATTGTGTCCTTCTCCACTGTAACGTTCACCTCCTCTTACTACATCTCATTACAAAAGACTGTCAACTCCTGGTCTTATCCATGATTGTGGTCTGACGTGTGGAAGGCACTCAAATATTGAATGGATGAGTGAATGAATGAACGATGTGAGAGGTTTTTAGAGGTTGGGTGATGATACGGCTGTGAGTTGAGGAGATTCAAGTGAACATTTAAGGAGTTGGATTATAAGACTTTTAAGATACTTTCTATAAAAATCACACCCTTCTTAGCCATGAACAGCCTCCACTTTTTACCTGAAGCCCTCAGTCCTCATGATCATGGGCCAATGCCTCAGGAATTCATGCTGAGCCTGAATCTTTCCACCTCGTGTCCCCCACTTATACAGCTTTCACTTCGCAATTGGCTTTCATTTCTGACTCAGATCTGGCCATCAGGACAGACCTTTTCAGTTCTTACAAGGGGTGCCGGGGACACTGTTTTCCCTCTTCCTTGCTCTATACTCTCCAGCCAAGGACTCGTTTCCCCCAAGACATAAGCCTAGTCTCAGCATAGACAATCCAGGTGAGGGCCCCAGAGCTCTCCTAAGAGTGGGGTTTAAATACATTTCACATCATAGTCTCTGACTGCTTCAACAGGATGGATGTTTTGTTGAGAATGCTTAATTAACCCTCAAGTCTTGTGCTTGCTCCTCCGTAAAAGTTTCCCTACGAATATTACAGGAAAATGCAGCAGAAGATGTATTTTGTGGCATAACCAGGTATATTAGTTTCCTGTGGTTATTGCAACAAATTGTTAGAAACTGGGTGGCTTAAAATCAGAGGAATATATTCTCTTACAGTGCTGGAGGCCAGAAGTCGGAAATCAAGGTGTTGGCTGGGCCATGGTCCCTCTGAGAGTTCTAGAGGAAAATCTGCTCCGTGGCTCTTCTAGCTTCTGGTGGCTCTAGGCATTCCTTGGCTTGTGGCCTCATCACTCCAACCTCTGCCTCCAGGATCAATGGTCTCTTCTTCTGTCTCAAAACTCCCTCTGCCTCTCTCTTACATGGATACATTTGATTGTATTTAAGGCCCACCCAGATAATCTAGGGCACATTCCTCCTCTCAAGATACTTAACTTCATATTTTTCCCATACAAGGAATATTCACCCATTTGCCATAAAGGATAATATTCACAGGTTCCAGTCAGGAACGAGGACATGGATATATCCTCTGGAAGACCTACTACACTAGGTAAAACTTACTTTGTCCTATCATTTTTGGAAGATGTTAATGTTATTGAGAAGGCCATTGTATACTAGAGATGGCAAGCCACTGAGAAAGCAGGTAAAGGACCCTGAGCCCAGAGAGGTTAAGTGACTTGCCAAAGGTCACCCAGTTGTAGAGCTAGAACCAGGAGGTCCCCAGGTGTCCAGTCCAGGGAGCTTGAGTCCCATAATATGCAATAATCCCAGTAGAAATGTTATATATGTGCTTATTTAGTTAAAAAAATTAATCCCTATATTGAGTTTGTGCGGGTGACAGGGTGACCTTTTGAAAGGGAAGCCACTTGATACAAAGCAAGGCTGAAGCCATTTCATTTATTACCATCCCTCTGTCACTGGTAGGGAATAAAATGCACATGGCTTAATATCTCACCCTGTGGTACTTAAGAGTGATGTGAGCAAATTCCGTAGAATAAATTTGCAGAGAGAATGGAGCTTATCATTTTCATAGAAAAGTGAATCGAGGAGTCTTTGGAAATAAACCAATACAGGCTTGAACTGCAGTTCTTTCACTTCAATGGTGGATCTCCAGGAAGGTGATTAACATCACCAGCAAATGGACAAAATACCCACCATAGTGGGTTCAAATCTAAAAATCCATAAAGCACCAAGCACAAGTACTGGCACGTGGCAGACTCTTTATCAGCAATCGTAGTATTATTATCACCCCTGTACTGATACATTGGAGGGGAGAGCCACGTACTTTCTAAGCAAATTATGTATGTCTATCTGAAAACAACAAGAAAAACATAAGATGATCTGAAAAAGACAAGAAAAACATGTGGAAATACTTCGAAACTCATTTTAACACACTGTTTGTTTATTTTTTACCAAAGTTATAAAAATTTGGCTATTTTTGGAACTAAAATTATTTTCAAACTTCACAGGTCTTAAGTACTCTTGGGCCATATTTTATTCTCCCAAAACATGCAATGTTTACTTACATCAACAAAACTTCACTGAACACTTAGCATGTGCAAAGAATTATACTGGGATTTACAAGTGCCAATTTTAAAATTATATTAAGAACAAAGAGCTATTTGACGAAATAAGTGAGTGTTCTAAACGTACCTAGATATTTAAGGATAGAACCACTTTGACAACACTGCGGAGCACATGACTTCCGTAGAAGTCCTCATTTCTGCTTTTACCTGCAATGGAATAAGGCAAGAATCACTATATTTAATAACATAGTCACTGGGTCAGATCAGAAGCTTAGGCTAAAGACCACTGTATAACTTAACATAGTAAAGAATACAGTATGATTTTCAAAATAAGGTATGAAAATCAAAACAGAACAAAATTGGAAATAATTGAATTCATTTCAAAAAGAGGCCATATGAAATAGCAAAGAGCACAGCTTTGGAGTCAGACAGCTGGGTTTGAAATCTGGTTTTGTCCCTCACCTTATGACTGAGGACATGTTACTTCTCTTTGCTGAGCCTCAATTTCCTCATCTGTAAAATGGGGATAAGGATGACTGTTTCACAGGACTGCTATGAAAAGTAGTGCTGAGGATTAGGCTTAGGGAGTATCAGGTACACAGTACGTGCTCAATAAATGCTGTCTATCTATGAAAAGAATCGGTAGCAGAGTTGACATCATTAAAAGAAGCATTAGACCACTGTTTGTGTCCAAATTTTTAAAAGGCATCTCTCCTTATCATTTGTGTTCTATTTATTTGTGTTAGTCAAGATATACTGTTGCCAACTAGAAAGGTCTGTTTCATTGTTAGTCTCATTCATATATTCATTTCAGACATTAACGGAAGTGTAAATATCCTTACACACTTACCTATGCACCTACCACAGTGGACTTTCCTCTGAGCTCTTTGCACTAAAAAGCACACTCATCTAAATGTTAGGTCTAAAACACTCCGACATAGCTCCCCTCCTCTGACATTCTTCCCCTTTACACACCAAAAAGGAATCAGCCTGCATCGTTCACTATAAACCCTGGCAGGGAGGTCAGAATTTTCTTGGAGGAAAACATGTTCTTTCTTTTTTATAGTTTGAATTTGATGGAAGGCAGCCCAAATGTTCAATACAATAGCTTGAGCTATTTTTTTCTGATAGAACCTACATTTCCAACTGTGAGCTAATCCATATTTTCCCATGGTCCTTGGACAGAAATAAAACGGATAAATCAACAAATCTCATTTTGACCCATTCATTATAACAACCCTTTCATGAAAATGTATGCTAAAGTTATTCCAAAGGAAAAACCCAGTGGGCCTGAGGTACAGCTCCATCCATTCCCTTTTCATAATTGGTACTAATAAGAATTTGTAGCTTGTTTGTGTTTGGGGGCAGACCTAATGGAGAAATGAGCACACTTGGGTAATAATGTAATGGGATTTTTAAAAAACTTATGGGAATTAAAAAAAAAATTACCCCAGGACCTATGCTCTGAATAAGGGAAAAATAAATTTCTGACTGCCTTCATTCTGTCACAAAAGTTGATGTACTGGCCAAAAATTCTGCCTAAGAATACAAACTGGAGCAAATTATAGGAAAAAATCATATTGCAAAGCTTCTGCTAAGGTTTTGCCTTGCTAAGGGTGTAGAATCTTTTGCATAAGAAAATACCTTGATAGGTTTTCTTGAATGATGAAAAGTCTGAAAGGAGATGGTTGATACAAAAGACCCAAATTATATCAGATAACAAAGTTGTAAACAACCACCACCATGGCTAGGATATGTTTCTCAGCAGTAGATGGGAAGAAAGCTTGGGGGGCGATTTCTCTGATCTGGGAAGAGTGGGAGCAAGCTTGGGCAACATACCAGCCTGTTAAGCAGATCCTGAGGAGGAAGATGGTCCATGAGACATCCCTAGTGACAAGGTTGGCAAAGGGTCTTTTAAGGAAAAGCAATGACTACTGTTTAATTTTAAGCAGTTTCTTGTTGTGCATGAGACTGTCAGCTTCTCTAATATTATCAACCTTCTGTGAACATCTGTGTCACACAGCAACCTTGAGTTTGTGGTACGTTGGTGAATAAACTTAAGGAGACAGTGACCACATAGGAGATAAAGTAGATGGAGAGAGGATGGCAACAGGAGGCAAGATGGGAAGTCAATGGGAGCAGGAATCTGGAATGGAAATTTAGTAGAGTGTACATTACATACTATACGCAATAAATATATTCTTTTCTTTTTTCACATCTTTATTGGAGTATAAATGCTTTACAATGTTCTGTTAGTTTCTGCTGTACAACACAGTGAATCAACTATATGTATATATATATATCCCCATATCCCATCCCTCTTGAGCCTCCCTCCCACCATCCCTAACCCATCCCTCTATGTCATCACAAAACATCGAGTTGATCTCCCTGCGCTATGCAGCAGCTTCCCACTAGCCATCCATTTTACATTTGGTAGTGTATATATGTCAATGCTACTCTCTCACTTCATCCTAGCTTCGCCTTCCCCACCGTGCCCTCAAGTCCGTTCTCTACATCTGCGTCTTTATTCCTGCCCTGCCACTAGGTTCATCAGTACCGCTTGGAGGCAAAAGACCTGTACTCAGAAAACTATAAAACACTGATGAAAGAAATCAAAGATAACATAAACAGATGGAGAAATACACCATGCTCCTGGATTGGAAGAATCAACATTGTGAAAATGACTATACTACCCAAAGCAATCTACAAGTTCAATGCAATCCCCATTAAATTACCAATGGCACTTTTCACAGAACTAGAACAAGAAATTGTACAATTTGTATGGAAACACAAAAGACCCCGAATAGCCAAAGCAATCTTAAGAAAGAAAAACAGAGCTGGAGGAATCAGGCTCTCTGATTTCAGACCATACTACAAAGCTACAGTAATCAAGACAGTATGGTACTGGCACAAAAACAGAAATATAGATCAATGGAACAGGATAGAAAGCCCAGAGATAAACTCACACACATATAGTCACCTTATCTTTGACAAAGGTGGCAAGAATATACAATGGAGAAACAATAAATACATTTATAATGAATGAATGGAGCTCTGGAAATACTGGGATAGGAATGCTTGACTTCCAAGAGCCTGAAGTATTAGGGGTGTATCAAGTCATTGTATTTGGATATTAATTTAAAAACGCTCTCAGAAGCTTGTAGGAGTTGCGGACACCCAGGCTACATTTGTTAAGACCTAGGTATTAGAAGATCAATGTGAAGAAGATGCTTTAAGGTGGAGGATGAGAAAGATGAGAAGTTGAGGAGGCCAGTTCTAGAGAACTATGTTTTGTATTTCTCATCTTGTTTATGTGTTTCTGGGAGGGAGATATGGGAAAATTTCCTTAGACATTTCTTTAAACTCTTCATTACATTTGAAGTGGAGAGGCCCAGTTCTATTAGTGAGAGCAAACACTCAATGGCATTGTTTCTCTCAAACAAAAGAAGACATTATGATAAAAAAAAAAGGTATCATGTGACACCTAGGATGGGGTAGACAGGGGTCATAAAATCTCATAGGCTGGGACTCTTGGGACTTGGGCTGTTTAAAATTATAAGGGCATTCCACTAAACCATCCAAGGGCAGAGAACATGGAAAACACAGCTGATTTGCAAGTCCAACTTCTTGATGATGGCAGAATATATGAAGCTGCCATTTTTGTTCTCTGTCTTGGAACTGTGGCATTTAGCCAAACTCAGATCAATGGCTCAAGAAAACAATGGTATTGTGTTCCCTGATGAAATGAACATTATTTTCGCAAACTAGCAAACATTATGTTCTCCACTAAAAAGTCCTCAAAATAAAACATGTAAAGGGTAAAGTGAATTAATAAATGACAGTATTTATTATTAAATTCCTAGATCTGAGCAATACATTTGCCTATTTTTACTTATCAAAACATTTCACCTTTAGAATAGCCCCGTTTCAGGCTGAATCCACCCAAAAGAGAAGCTCAGAGGAGAGAAAACAAGAATTCCTTTAGCTCTGTGGTTATCAGTGAGGGGTAATTTTGTCCACCAGGGGTCATTTGGCAATGTCTGGAGACATTTTTAGTTGTCACAACTTGGGGGGAGGGTACGACTGGCATCTAGTAGGTAGAGGCTAAGGATGCTGTTAAACGCACACAATGCACAGGACGGTCCCCCACAGCAAAGACTCCCCCAGCCCCAAATGTGAATAATGCCAAGGCTGAGAAACCCTACCTTAGCACTAAAGGTTTGAGGCACTTCCAATCATGTTTAATTTAACAATAAGATCTTAATGAAGCTTAAGGTATGCCCAGGGTATTCTGAGTACTGTGAGTTCAGAGTTTTACTCTGGAAGACCTCACAGCCCAGAAAGAGAAACAGGTAAAAATGGAACCAAATACAACAAGGAAAGAGTGTTTGCAAAGGCGTATGTGATGCATTTTGGCAGCGTAGGAGAGGCTGAGAGTAATTGACAAAGAGCAGCGTGAAGTGTTGCCAAGGACTGAGTTGTGACCTTTCGTTCATTTATTCATTTAGCAAAATTTACTAAAGCTTGGCCAAGATGTGCCCAGCTTTGTCCTAGCTGGAGATAATACTGTTCTGTGAGTCCTTGACCGGAGATTTTAAAGGTGGATGAAGCCAAGCCATGAAAACCCATTGGACTGAAATCTCTTCCTTTATGCAGATAGATGTAAAGTGGTTTTCCTTGCGCACAAGTAATGCTATTTGAGACTGATTTCCTGATGTGCTGGGTTTCTTGGATTTGCCTTAGAGACTGCCCAGGGGGGGCAGAAGATGAGGGGGTTGTTAATATGGTGGGTTTCAAGTTCTTCTATGCCCACCGCTGCCCAACTGCGTAGCAGTTGTTTCTTACCTGTGTACATATAATGAAGTACATTAGAGGATCCCTTTTTAAAAGGTTTAAAAATCATTGGTTTAAGGAATGCACTTTGCCATAGTGGAAACCAAGAAATGACACTGATGTGAATTAAGGCAACATGGTATAAAGGGAGCAATATTACACAGGCAGACAGGAAGCCCAAGTTCTCATTTAACTCTGCTGTTGACAAGCTGAGTGACCTTGGGCAAGGTACTTCATCCCCTGGGCCTCAGTTTCTTCACCTACAAAAGGCAATGATTATTCTAAATGATCTCTGAGGTAACTCTCAGCTGTAAGAAGCTATTATGTAATTATATGGTAATACTGATGAAATAAACAGGCAGAGAAATGGTTTGATTGCACAGACGACAAAAGTAAATAAAATTCTGGGAGTCCTTTTCTGAGAGAATGGACACTTCAAATTTGAATCAGTGTAGTAGGTGGGCATATAAAGAGTTAAAGCTTCCTAGCGTTCTGAGTTCAAAGTCTGAGAAGCATCCCTGGATCTTTCCTTAGTCTCACTAGATATGCAAATGAGAAAGAATTCACGGCTCTCAAGGTCCCATGTAAATATCAAGTAGCAAAGGAAGATATTTATAAGAGAACTCTGCATTTAACCTACAAAGCATATAGCTCAGTGGGTTCATCAGGTATCTAGCAAAATACCAGATGCTCAACACAACTTTTTTGACGGTGATCTGGTCTACGCAGGAGGAGAAATAACTGAACAGCAGGGAAGGGGAGCCTTATTCCCCCTTCCCTTTCCCTTAACAGGTGGCATGGCCTTTTTAAGTCACAGGACTTCACTTGCAACTGCACTGACTTCAGTTCATCCGATGAGCAGGTTTCTGATAATAAGAAATATAACGCCTTTCATTCATCCGTTCAGTCAACAAAGGTTTATTGAACACCTGCTCTGTGCCCTAGAGGTGCAGTGCTCTCTTGTTCCTAGTACCACCTCTAAAGATGAAGATGGTTTTAAAAGGATGCCACCTGTCCTTCCTGTAATCTCTGTTGTCCAGAAGCATTCCATTTTCTGAAACCACGAGTTACTGAACCTTAGCATTGCAATTTTCCCAGCATTTCCCCTCTTTGTGTTTTATAACTCCATGAAGTCACATCTCCCCCAGGCTATTGGAACAGTTCAGCTGAGCCTGAAACCTACCAAGAAAAAGGAAACAAGAAAAAGGAGAGGGGGAAAGTTAATGGTAAAAGCTATTATCATGGCGCCACACCCACGGGTCCAACAGGTTCTGTGATACCCTTACAAGCTTGATTAGTGAGGCATGCCTCCCCAGGGACGTGCTGGGACGTCCAGTTTCTCTAAAGGACCCGCTAGGCCAAACTTCCTGGAGAAAACCCCACTACCCATAAAACGCATTTTGAGTCACACCAAAGTGCACAGTGACCCTTAGCTTTCCTCTTCTGAACAAATTGTTTAAAGATCAAGATGTGTTGGGGAGATACCGGGCACTGGAGAATTAGCCGCAGGTGCTATTTATAGAGCCACTGGGCTCTGCAGAGTTCTCTCTGCCCAGGGAAAGCCATTAATCTTCTCCAGCAAAAGAAAAAAGAAGTAATAAACTTAATAATGATTTAAAGTAAAGGAGGGAGAGAAAGCACTGAGTCTAATACTAAGGTGGATCTAAGCCAAGAGATTAGTTTCTCCCTGTGGAAAACAACATGCTCACACACACGCGCGCAAGCACGCACACACGCATACACACACACGCAGGAACATTAAAAAATGCAGGCCAGCCTGGTCCCTGCCACCTCCCTAAACCACCGCTGCGGTTTAGCCTCTCAAAAGAAGCCGTTAAATGGCTTTTCTTTTTCTGAGGCTGACAGACATATGTCTCCAAATCTCGCACTGCTACAGAGAATACTCTCTAGATACACTGCTCTTGAAACAGAAAAGTGAAGCCATTCGAGGTTTATTAAACCCTACCGTTCCCAAGAAATGGAATAGAAAAGAATTCCTAGTTGATTACCTTTATCAATAAAAAAATGCCAAGACGTATTTTTAAACATTTCTATTTTAGCAACGTTTCACTCACGCTCCAGTGTGAACGCCCAGCAGGTCTCAAGAAGCTTGAGAAAAACGTTCCTGTTTTCGTAGATAAAAGAGATTTTGACCAGTATATATATGAACATGAAAACTCCTAGTCAATAAAGGGAGTTTTTGCATTCAGAAATTCTCCTTTTCGTTAAGTTCTCATGGATGGGAAAACATAAATTATGATGAGCAAGATACCCAAGGAGAGAACTTTTTTCCAGAAAAGATGCATAAAAATAAATATGCTTCCAAAGGAAGTGACTGTCCTCACTTGAGTCAAGTTCTCAGAGAGTGCCAGTTAGCGGGAAGTATTTTCACTACAAACAATTCTGCCTTTTTAAATGGTAAGTATCCTTTATTCCTGGACACCAACCAGAGACAATAGAAAGAAAGAGAGACCTAGGCATCCAGGCAGAAAACGGGCCTTGTAACGCAGCCAAAATGAATTTAGAATTCTTGTGCAACACAATGTTAAGGCAGGAGTGTTGAGTCGAAATGTGTAATGAACTCCAAGTGGCTGCCTTTCAGATCTCAAGAGCTGCAACTGACTTGACGCCGGGACCTTGCTTCCCTTGCTCAAGTATTCAAGTGGCACAAGAATAACAATGAGAACGGCACAAAGACCACCACTTCAGCATGGTGTTCAAGGATGGAGACGGGCCAAATGTGCGGGGGCAACAGACCCCCCAAACACACTGTGGGTAACAATTGCTCAAATTTGGTATCGCCTAGGGAAAAAAACCAGGGACAGGCGGCCATTGAGTAAGCTTATGTCACTTCGGGGAAGCTCTGTGAATGCAAAAACACTAGGTACTTTTCATTAATATCACATAGGGAGGGGAAGACTGTATTCCAGGGCTTTGTTAAGTAAAACATCTCTTATTAGACGTGAGATTGTCATTATGTTGACTAAATTGTTAGTGATGTGAAAAACATCATCTCCTAATTTATTTATGTTAACAATGCCCAATGTTGCAAAGACTGTTCATCATGGCAAACCTGTAAAGTAGATATTGCAGGTATTATCATCCTTGTTCTGCAACAGGAAACTGTAGCGTGGAGCATTGATCACTGCATGTGAATGGGATGGTAATCGAACTTGTGCTAGAGCCTGGGTCTCCTAATCTCTATTTTACTCATCATTGCACCATAGCAAAAGTAACATGGACCCAAAGTCTCTAAATGCAGTTATGGTATCATTGGGTCAACTAGTTGGAACATGGTCCTAATAAGTCAAAGGCAATAAAAACTGTAACGGTTGAACTGTAAAAAGGAACAACTAGTATCGCTCTATTTCATGGCTACAAACCACATCCCTAACTTTGTTCAGCTCCTTTGCAAATATGTACCCGAGATCAAAAGTATTTGAAATAAGGTAAGAGGATAGATAGGCCAGCAGAGATTTCTCATCATAAATGGGGGGAAGAAAAAAAAACCAAGATAATTTTGAATTACATGTAAGTCAATGATGAATTTTCACAATAAAAGACATTGCATTGTCATAAGGTTGGAAGAATATAGCTAACTTTGAATTTTTCTGCCCATATGGGAGAACAGAAAACCACACCACTAGGGTAGCCCCCACCTTTACACTCCACCCAGTGACCACCCAGCCTTTACACTTCACAGATTCTCCAAATTACAATTACTCTGGTATTTTGTACTTATTACAACCCAAAGGATGGAATTCAGATAAGGCAGAATTGTCTTTGTTCCCATTTAAAACAGTTTAGAACTCTCTCCTTATAAAAGTTTCAACAATTACAAGGACCCATGACCCAGATCCACGTTAAAGTGACATTATCATAGTGGCCCAGGTGGCATTATAGTGAGGCTAGACTGATGTCTAGTCCATGGTGCCACTGGCTTTCCATGAGGTTTTTCTCTGACAGTTCCTTTATTTTCTTTGTAATAACCGATGCCTCTAATTTGCATTTCCCCCTTTTGAAAATGCCCTTTTAAAAACTTGCTGACTAAACAGAAAGGTTCCAGAAACTTGTGAATGAAGGGTAAGAAACATTCTGTTTTTACTTCTTCTAATACAAGACGATCTGTTTCTGAACACACTTTTTCAAGGCTATTAACGAACCATATCCAACTTCCAGCATGTGAGGTTTATTTTGCTGGAGTTTGTTCTGTTGGCTCCTTTATCACAAACATATGAGCAATATACATTTTTACCTCCTCAGGTTTGTATGATGCAGGATTCTACAGAGGGAGAGAGGAAAAGTGGGGAGAGTTGAAAGGGTGACATATTCTGGATACGAGAATTATATGAAATTGCAGAATATCCCTATTCTAGAAGAAAACCCCAATGATGGGTAAAATTGCAACATAATGTATGAAACCCTGAGAGCCCATTTTTCAAATGTCCTATCTCTTCCTGAATCACAAAACTAGTTAGAGACAGTGGGCAGATTAGCCTCCATAGTCTTTAGCCCTAATTTTTGTTTTAGGGCAGTGAAATGAGTCTGTATGGTATTATGGTGGATACATGACTTTATACATTTGTCCAAACCCAAAGAATGCCCAACACCAAGAGTGAGCCCTTATGAAGACTGTGGACTTTAGTTAATAATAAATCGATATTGGCTCCTTAGTTATAATACATGTATCACACTAATGCAAGATGTTCACGATGGGGAAACTCTGTGTGTGCTGGGGGGCTACGGGAACTTGACTACCACTGGCTATTATATCAACAGGATTTTTTTTTTTTTTTTTTTTTTTTTTGCGATACGCGGGCCTCTCACTGTTGTGGCCTCTCCCGTTGGAGAGCACAGGCTCCGGACGCACAGGCTCAGTGGCCATGGCTCACAGGCCCAGCCGCTCCGTGGCATGTGGGATCTTCGTGGACCGGGGCACGAACCTGCGTCCCCTGCATCGGCAGGCGGACTCTCAACCACTGCGCCACCAGGGAAGCCCCTCAACAGGATTTTATGATAATATCTAATGAGCAATGTTTTGCATCAAAGTTTCCTCATTTATCTTTCAGTGGTTCCACCACTGATTACAGAAAAAAAAAAAGTAGCTTTGATGATTCGTTCTTCTGATAGTCACTTCTTAGATATCGGAGGGTCACTAGGCCGTGTGTGAATATGTTACTATTCATGCAATAAGGACTACACTAAGAGGAATTCCACCTGAAGGAAAAAAGAGACAAGCTAAGATTCTGAGTTTCTTGTTAAAAGAATAGCTGAAACCAATGACATTTAATTCTCTCTCTGTTTAATCTCACAGTTCTTGCCATTTCCACATATATATCTCAACATTTGTTCTAGGTGAAAAAAAGCAAAAACAGCAGAATTACACTTGGCCATCCAACATTGTAGTTAAGATTTGTTGCACAGAAAGACTTTTTTTTATAAGACCAGTGAATAATATTATGAAACAAGTTCCTATGCTGAGGAGAGCCTGTTTTTCTTAAAATGGGGAAAGTTTATGGTCTAGATGACTTTTAAATAATGGTCTCTGGGTTGTCATTGAGACTTTGACAGTATGGAGATGAGTGCCCCTCACAAAAGGGTGGTCACCTTCAATTGACCATAAGAGGCTTCTGGTCCACCCACGCCAGTGAAGGTTGAGATCACACTGAGGAAGCAAAGTCCTTGATGCAACAAAGCTACTGAGAAGATAATAAGTTGTTCATTTGGCAAGGAGGTGGCCCAGGTGTCCCGCTTTGCTTTCCCAGGCACAGTCCCAACCGGAAAAACAGGACTGGTGGCACCCAGCCTGACAACACCAGGGTTCTTTACTATTTGTCTCCAAGCAGGTGGGTGAGTGCCTGTTTGGAAGGCCGATTAATCAGTAATTCAAGGAGATCAAAATCGCAAAATTAAAAGACAGAGTTCAGTCATATCCCTTAACAGAAGGAATGTCCTAATTGCTACATGCCCAAGGCAGGATATGAAGAGTGCGGAAGGCAAAGAGAACCCCTCCTCCACTAACCCGGTGGAGGTGATTAGCAAGTCATTTTATACCAAAGCCCGAAAGACTCCCTACCCCAGTCCTCCCCCAAATTGCAGTTCACCAAGTTTTCCCTCCTACTGCTAGGTAAGGCTGCCATGCCAGCGAACTGCTAGGATTTACTTTCGTAAGAATTGTAGGACAGATGTATCAGAATTCACACACTGCCTCCCAGAGGACACGCTCATTTATAACTTGGCAGGGTCCCGCTTGACACTCACCAGTCGCAGATTTGTGAAGACAGGACTTCTCCTACAAGCGGTACCTAGTCCAGCGGAAGGGAAGAGTTGACAACACTCATCCAGTCTCCCATCAGGGCTGTCCAGAGTTTCATGACAGCCACCCTACAAGGCGTGATCGCTGAGACAGCTCTGACGTCTGATCCAGGAGGAAGGGTGCTCTCCATCCTGGCTGAGGCTCTTAGCTGCATGGTGTCATCAGCGCCCACATGGTGGCCACTGCCCTTCCTGCCTCACGTTCTGTAAGCTGCATCCTCAGGTCAGAATACAGTGACGAAGTTTAGGCCAATGCTCCGCTCCCAGGCAGCTTTCAAAGGATCTAGATTCTAAACCTTCCTCGGGATGTATTTATTTCTGACTTAAAGAAGATTCTTTCATGACTCTCTGAGTTAAGATGTTATCACAACAATTGTGAACTTAACTTGGTGAATCATGTAGAATATTTACTTGGGCTTTCTACACACTGCTCCAAACAACATCAAGTCCCTCGTACACATCACTTAAACACCTTTAGCTTTCTCAGTGATGTCACGTAAGATGTTTTTAAAAATCTTTGTGTCCCCAGATGTAGAGAACAAACGTATGGACACCAAGGGGGGAAAGTGGCGGGGTGGGTAGTGGTGGTGTGATGAATTGGGAGATTGGGATTGACATATACACACTAGTATGTATAAAGTGGATAACTAATAAGAACCTGCTGTAAAGGGCTTCCCTCGTGGCACAGTGGTTAAGAATCTGCCTGCCAATGCAGGGGACACGGGTTCAAGCCCTGGTCTGGGAAGATCCCACATGCCGCGGAGCAACTAAGCCCGTGCGCCACAACTACTGAGCATGCGCTCTAGAGCCCGCGAGCCACAACTACTGAGCCCACGTGCTGCAACTCCTGAAGCCTGCGCACCTAGAGCACGTGCTCCACAACAAGAGAAACCACTGCAATGAGAAGCCTGTGCATTGCAACGAAGAATAGCCCCCGCTCGCTGCAACTAGAGAAAGCCCGCACACAGCAACAAAGACCCAACACAGCCAAAAATAAATAAATAAAATAAATAAATTTTTAAAATAAGAAAAAAAACCCTGCTGTATAAAAAAATAAATAAAATTCTAAAATTAAAAAAACTTTGTGTCCCACAACTACCTTCTACTGGGACAAGCCAGATGCTCGATTGCTTCTGTCCCTCTGAAGGTGTTGTGAATGAGAAAGCAGAGTTAATACTAAACCTTAGCTAAGTAAAGCCTACAAGGTATTCCTGGATAACCCTACACCCGGTAAAGAACACTGTATTTATTTTCCCTATTATAAAGAGGTCACTGACTCCAATTTTTTTCTTAGGCAAGGTTATATGATCATTTTCTAATTTCCAGGGAATGTAGAACACTCCAAGGATATTCTGATAAATGTTATTATTACTGCTTCCAGATGAGGAAACCACGGACCTTGCTGTTGAAGAAAGCACAGCCCATCCCTGGCAGAGCTGGGTAAGGTCATGTGAAAATCCAGAAATCCGCTTGTTAAAACCCAGCTAAATGTGATTCCATCCTCACTGCGACAAGACCAGAGCCCAGCTCCCAAACAACCTGTCCCCAAAGGAAGGGCTCGATGGGCTGACAAGCATTTCAGTGCCATCATCATAGAAAAACTCCAGTTGTACAAGGCAAACTCTGCCACAAGAATATTTTCCTCACTTGGATTTTTTTTTAATCTGGTGTTTTTCATCTTTACCACTTTCTTAATTCAGTTACTTTCAGTGTCTTTTGGAGTTAAGTGACTCTTGTAGTTTGATAATGGGAGATGATAAAAAAAACCAGGAGTAGTAGATCTTAAAAGTTCTCATCACAAGAAAAAAAAATTCCATCTATGTTGTGGTGATGGATGTTAACTAAACTTACTGTGGTAATCATCTCACAATATATACATATATCAAATCATTATGTTGACACCTAAAATTAATACAATGTTATATATAATAAAAATTCCCAAAATTAAAAAATCAGGAATAAACTAAGGAGGTTGAAAATTTGCAGTCCTATAAATTAAAAAAAATTTATATATGTATATGAATGAACAAGTCAGTAATGGGAGCATTTCTTGTTTGTCTTAAAAAAAATCTTTATACCTTATTAGCAGTTGAAATATAAAGACAGACGAATATACTTAGCACAGTGTCTGGCACATTTAGGTGCTCAGGAAGTAGTTTTTTTTATGAATCTCAGTGTATTGGGGGTATGGGATCTTTGTGAGCCTGTATGATATTTGACAGCAATGTTAAGAGCATAGCTCTTGTGCTCTGCATAGAACTGTAGTGGCTCTGGCCGATGTCCCCTTGCTTCCAATTTCATACTTCTCTCAACCCTACCCAACAAGCCTGCTAGATGCAATTTGTAAATTTGCATAAACAAATGTAATATTTAAGAAAACTGAGCAATAACCTATATTAATATACTATATTATATAGAATATAGAATAATAATATAAAACTGAAAGCTCTGTTGCAAAAGAGAAAAATACAAAAATTATATTGACCTCAGAGCTGGATTAAAAGCGGCTCTTAAAGCTACACTCTGGTGAGCCTACATTTCCCAAGCACTATGGGTTTCAAAGACATTTCATGATCATTAGCCTTTAAGGGCACTTAGTTATTGTGGCCGTGGGAGCCTGGGAAGCCCACGACAATGATTCACCAGAAAGGAGGGGTAAGATTTTTCTGGTCAGAGGAGTTTTGCTCAAAATGGAAAATCTCTTGAGATCCGTTGATTGGATATTTTTAAATTATTTAACGATTTGCTTATACAGTGCTTAAATTGGAAGAAGGAAAGTCCTCAATGCCCAAATATATTATCACTGAATTTCATGGGAAAAAAAGGAAGAAAAAAAATTCTTGTTTTTATTTGTCTCTTGTCAATCGACAAATCAGTAGCATATGCCGATGACAGGTTTCACTTTGTGGTACGGTTTGCTCAGGTATAATTGCTTATGTCTTTAAAACAGAGTACATGTCAGAAAAAACCTAAGTAGGTCACCGTCAGAGCTACTCAGAGAGGATGTTAGGGGCGTCTTTTCAAATGACCTTCCTTCGACACTCATCTTTTATTGACGTCTGAGCGTTCGTTCACTCAGCGCAGAGAATAGCTCCTTGAATCGAAAGGCTGTAAGTGTTTTCGTGAAGGAACAATTGATTTTTGTTTCTGACTTCACATATCATACTGAGTTTCACAGCCCACATACATCAATACAAAGTGATTTTTAAAGAGCTCAGATAGCAGTCATGTGTGGGCCACATATGTACATATATAGATCTTTTTAATTCCTAACAGGACAAAGAATAAGGAGCATAGCATAATAAAGTTAACTTATTTATTTGACGAAAAGGTTTTCTACTTGATATCATGCGATTTTCTTTCCGTGCAGAAAGCACCAGTTACTACCAGCCCCATGGGAAAAGTGGACACTGGGACATGGATTTCCCATTTGATTTTTTAAAAATTGCATGTTGATGGAAATTATGACTCCATCTTTTAATTAAAGAAGAACCTTGTTCTCCAAACGCTCTCCTGCACATCCTTTGGGGCTAGGCAGCCTGAACACAGTTTGAGATTGGAAAGAGGCCGCCCAGTGTGCTTATTAGGGAACTTTCTTGGCAGACCCCTGAAAAAATCATAAAGTGTGACTCATCACATCTGCATCAAGTTATGAAAAAAGTAAGGCTTGTTAACCTGCTGTTTGGAAACCAGAACACTTTTATCAGTTCGTATAATTGCTAACCCCTCATTCACTGCTCAGCACTGGAGAGTTCTTTACCTCCTAAGATCCCACTAATTGCTGACAGATTTGATTTCTCCCTGACAGCAGGAGTCCTGTTTCTGGCCTTTACATCAAGTAATTGCTTTATTTTTCTCCCTTTGCTCTAAAAAACGGAATTCCCTTCTCCCCTGCTTGAACCCCTTTAATGGCTTCTTTCTCTGTTATTAAATCCTTGCCATTTAAATCACATTTAGCGATGTTTTGAATAACTGATTCCAATTACTAAAGCTCTTACCAAGAAGCAGCTGAAAACGCAAGTCATTACTTGCCCACAGACAAGCGGCTCTACCTTGCAGCCAAGTCTCTGGTGAACCGTATTGTGTTTCTTCTCAGTTCGGGGCAATTTAGACGCACAGGAGGCTGATGTTCAGCAAATAGACAGCTGCTGGAGCGCTCCTCCACTATCATCCGTGCGTAGTAGATATTAGACTTTATATTTATTTTATAAATAGCCCAACTCCTTAAAGAAATCATTCCCTCCTTCCCGTAGTGGCCGGGGTGGGCCACGTGGAAGAGCGGAGATGCACAGCTGACCGCTCTGTGACCCGCCGTGAGGCTGCTCTTCAAAGGTCTAGTGCAACCCGCGGTGGGGCTCACACTCAACAGCGACTCGGCCGCCATGATGCCAAACCCAGGGCTCAGCTGCATCAGATTTGGCTTCGACAGTCCACAGTTTGTTTTCCCTTGCCGTTGCGGAGTTTTTAAAAAAAAAATCTCTGTCGTCTTGTCTTCCCCCTCTTCCCACGCTGTTGGGTGCTGCCATCATGTTTGTGTTTTTATTTACTTGGCAAAGGGACGCATCTGATAAATTTTATGACATGACCATATTTCTGTTATCATCACATCATTTCAGGCTTTGGGTAGATCCTGTTTCTCAATCACATTGGATGTAAGATGATCAGAAATGTTGCTCTGTTCCTTTAGGTAAATCGAATCTGACACACTGTTTTGGCCTCACTCATATCGTATATTTTCTTGCCCTGTTTGTCCTAATGAAACGTGATTTTGTTGGGCATAATATTTCATGCAGGAAAACCTCTGTTATGCGAGGAAATTCAGCAGGCGTGGCAATCTTTATATGTCTTTGGCATTCTTATTTTAAACACTGAATAACCAATTAATTGTGTAAACACTTGCATAACGCCTTGGGTTTAAGTGGTTCACCATGTAATCTTGACATGGCCTGGTCATCACAGCTCTCGGGCGTATCTAACTTAATGAACTGACAAATGTGAAGGCAGACATACCTCTAATTTTATTAACTAACTGGATGTCTCCGCTATGACTGTGGCTAAGGAAGGTTATCACTAATTTCAAACTTGAGACTGTTAGAGAACGTAAAAGTTTCTCAATTTTATATATTACATCTAGATGTGAAAAGAGTTTTGTGTGGGAGGCTGTATTCAAAAGGCTTAATCAACATCATCACTATAAAAATAAACGATTCATGGGAAAATTAATTAATTCTGCTCTGTATTGTACTAGACTTTTCTCTACTTTGGTGGGGCTCCAACAGATCTATATAAGTCAATCCTATACCAGATAGAGTGATCACGTTTCTTCCTAAAATTATGAACATTTTGTTTTTCACCTTTTTATTAAAGTAGGCAATTTAAGTAGGTAATTTGACTTGGAATCCATTATTCTATTATTTGACCCCCTTCAAAACAGTGACAAAAACACAAGCGTCTAAAAGAATTTAAATGAGGTGTCGGAGTGTTTCAACGTCCTCACGCCCATGGAGATGCAAGAGAGCAGGGACACATAGGTAAGCAGCAAATTCACTTGGGATTTTGTCTTTCCCATTTTTAAACATTGCCTCTTAAATGATTTATGCTTGATATTTGTGAAAAGTGCTACCTTGGATGGCCCAGAGACCCCAGTCTCCAATTTTATGTGGAAAAGGAAACTGGGATAGTGGCACTGCCCATCCTAGAGACTGTATTATTAATGTGCTTCAGATCTAAGGCCATTACATCGTTTCCCTCATTCCGCCTCGGAACCAGGGTGGTGCTTATTCATCCACAGAGACCAAAACCTTGTTACGATTCTGGGACTGAGTACATATCAGTGGAAATTGTCCAGCCTTCCCCGGCATCTATTATGATAGGTAGCCCTCCGTTTCTGCGCAGCACCCCTCCTAGTTCTCACCTCCTATCAACTCTTTGTCCAGGAATTCATTTGCAGAGAGGCTGCTAAAGCCTCAGTGCTTCTCTTATGAAAGTTCCCAAAGGAGCTTTCTGCGGCAAACAGTGTACTGTAGAGATCGTCAAGACAGTATAGCTTTGGGCTTTAAGAGCCAAACTCATCAGGTCAAGCAGATGGGGGGCAGGGAAGAGTCTTATTAGAGCCATTTCAGTGGTGATAAAAACAAGATGAATCAAAATTTAATGTAGATAAACAGTTAGTATAGTAGTTCAGGGCTCAGACTCTAGAGCCAGATTTGAAATCTGTTATTTATCAGCTGTGTAACTTTGGGTGAGCTGTCTAATCTCTCTGTCTCTGTGTCTCCAATGGGGATGATTCTAATAGTATCTTTCCCATAAGATGGAGGATTATATGAATTAAGCTTGGAGAACACTGAGAATAGGTCCTAGCATGGTGTAAAGACTCCAGAAGTTCAGCTTTCATTAGTCAGCCTCTGCACTGCATCTCCCCAGTCATCTCCCCTCCCTGAGTGATATTCCCTTTTCCTTAACTGCCAGAAGCATCCAGAATCCTCTCGTAGTGCACTCTTTTTCCTTCCCTATCAAAACTCATGCTCTGGGCTTCCTTGGTGGCGCAGTGGTTGAGAGTCCGCCTGCCGATGCAGGGGACACGGGTTCGTGCCCCGGTCCGGGAAGATCCCACATGCCGCGGAGCGGCTAGGCCCGTGAGCCATGGCCGCTGAGCCTGCGCGTCCGGAGCCTGTGCTCCGCAACGGGAGGGGCCACAACAGTGAGAGGCCCGTGTACCGCAAAAACAAAAACAAAACCAAAAAAAACTCATGCTCCAAGACTTTATGTAGTCTTGGCTGATAAAAACGTTATTCTTACCAGGGATACTTGTGCTTAATAAGGATCTAAAACGAGTTTGAAGAAGATGTGAATGGTGTCCTTTTAGATTCTAGCCAAGAGGTTTGTGATGTAGGAGTGTAGGAGGGGTCTTCCCTAGGGCCCTAAACCATGCCATTCTGGGGGTTGCCTCCTCTGTCACCCTGACCGTTGGACCCTCCTTGTGGAAAGAGAATGATGTCTGCCCATCACAATAGTTTGCCGAACAGCCCTGACCAGCTCACGGTGATTTTTGATCTTCCTGTCTGCACGTAGAAAACCATCTGAGAATGAGGAGATGAATTGGTGAGCTGCTTCCTGGGCATGGAGTCAGCACCATCCTTCCCTTGGTTGAAAAGATGCAACTTGACATTCAGATCCTACTCATGGGGCTCCTGACAAGGGTAAAGGACAGTGTACAAAATGCTTTGCATTTCATCATGACAATTTCACAAATGTGTCAGCATTCCATCCAGCAAAGTTTCTTTTGACGCTAACTATCTCCATGGCGTCATATCTGCAAGGATGGAGGAACTTGCACCTCTTCTCAAAACACGGGCTTTTCCCCAAAGGACTTTCATGTAAGTGGCATTTTGTTTTGTTTAGTCTAGTATAGGTGATGTGGACCAGGGAAGGGTGGCCATGAAGGAGCTGGTGCATGCTGTCCCTCCTCAGGACAGGGAAGCCATCCTGCTGGTCTTAGGGAAATGGGCCCTGAACTAGGATTCAGAAAATCTGGCTTCCCACTGATGAGCTGGCTGGCCTTGGGCAAGTCCTTTCCTTCTTGCCTGAGTCTCCTTAGTCACGGAGCATTGGATTAGATGATTTCCACAGTCCTTTCAGTCTTCAAGGTTTAAACATCTTCTGTTTCCAGGAATCCAAGATATGCTTGATTATCATATTTATGGCTAGGTAGTCTCCTAGAGAGAGAAACTCATATAGTATCATTAAAAGTTATGTTAAATATTCCAAGGAATTTTATCTGGCTGTGTGTATGTGTATGCATATACATATTCATCCCTAGTTACTCACTCTAAGCTAGATCTAGTAAAACCATCATTGTTGCTATAGAGCTGGTCTTTGTAAAATATTTTAAAAGAGTATACAAGACGAACTCTAAGCTTATCAAAGTGCCTCAGAGTTACAATGTTTCCTTAAATATTTTATGCCATTCATGAGAAGGAAGGAGACCGATAAGACTATTGTATCTTTACCTCTGGAGTTCTCCAACAAGATAGTTCTGTGCAGCCTTCATGTTTGAAATCAACCTTGGAACTCATCAGGAAGATACTTTTTTACCCAATGCTAAATATTATTTTTTTACTTGAATTTAAAAAGAAACCAGACAATAAAACACAGCATTATTATTTATTAATGGTAATTATAAGTTATTAACACTATATATTAATATTATACTGGATATAATATACTGTTAAGTATTATCACATATTATGTTATATATATTATTGTGTATTAAAATGTTATATATGTGACATTATATGTAATATGCAATATTATACGTAATATAATGTTGTTAATAATAATAATATTAATATAGCATCAACATTGACCAAAATAATTGGATTCCTGAGAGTTTGTAAGTTCTTAATAACCTGGTAAAACTATCATGAAATTCATTTAGAGCATTTCATTTACCAGACCACATCCGTGCCCTTAATGAATAGTAATTAAAACTCACAGCAGCATTCCCATTAGGTGACAGAGGGTTATTATACACACTTTCTAAAATAGATAGACTTTAGACCATGTCATCTACCCTTCTATGTGGGTGTCAGCATTCAGGAGGAAATTGAGACTTAATTCTAAATTTTCCATTTCTAGAGGACTAGGTACTCTTTTAAAAACAACTGTTATATCTGAGAATCAAAATTCTAACTTGACCACTTGTCACTCTAGCAGGGAGTGGTGGGAAGGTACTGTGGCAGATTCCAGTCCTGGTTATTTAACTTAGGGTAATTTTGCCCCAGCATAAGACTTCCATCCTCTCTGATCCTCGGTTCCTCATCTTCAGAATGAGAGGTTGGACTATATCCTGTCCAAGGCCATGTTTAGCTCAAAGAAGCACTGAATTTCTCTCTGCCCCAATATTCCTGGCATCAGCCACTGTGTCCAGCAACATACTCTGCAGACCCTAAGCCACCTCTTCTTGAGAACAGACTCTTTCTATGAAGGAGAGTAGAAACAGTCCCTGAGTACCCTGCTCCTTCACCTCAGAGCTTCAGCTCCTTCTTGTTAGTGGGCTAATGCCTCTTCCTCCCTCTCACGATGTCTGGCCTGTGGCCCCTGACTGCCTGGATGAGGGATGCTCAACTGCCTTCTGTGATAAATGTCTTTAGCGTCCAGTCTGCTGTCCATGAGCACACTCACCTACTGTTTCTGGTGAATTTCTTATCTATCGTGAGACTTCATGGGTCTAAACTCTTTTTATCTTCCTGGTCCTTTTCTTCACTTCCTTGGTCCCTGGTCCAACTTCTACAGGCTGTTGCTATTCCCTAAGGTGGCAACGATTGCCCTCAGCAAGACGGGGCTTATTTCGGTTCCTGCAGAAGCCAACTCTGAAACAAGGATTCATGTGCAAGTAGTTTATTTGGGAGGTGAAGGAAACATGTAGGGGAGCGGGGAGAAGAGGCAGGGAGGTAATTCAACCCCAAAAGGAACATTATCAAGCAAGTTACCACAGTGAATAACTGGACCTTAATCCCCGCAGGGAATTCTGGGGAGCAGTGTTGAATATGTGCTCAGAATTACACTTCTGAGGGGTGAGAGAGCTGGGGTATTTATACACCAACTGCCACCGTCATTCAAATGAAAGGAGGGCTTTAATTCTCATGTACTTCCTGCCCAGCCATGCTTAGCCGAGTGGGTTCTGCTCACCAGAAAAGGCCCTCAGGTAGAGAGGTGTCAGGGTTAGCAGTGGGGAGACAAGGAGTGTGCAGGCCAATAGTAAGACTGGAAGAAGTATGTGCAGATGCTCGTAGCACACCTGGGTTCAAATATAGCCACGGGAATTCCATCACTTTAAGGATTCTAACCATCACGTAAAGGGAACTCAGTGATGAAACAATGTCTGTCAGATTCTAGCAGCAGCCTGTATCCCAGCTTGGCCTCTTCTCTGCCCACCTTTTCCTTCTTCCCAGCCCCTCACTTCTTCAGCTACTTTCCCTTCTTGTGGCCTTGTTCTCTGGCTGCTGACTCAACACTTCTTTTCTCGACTAATGACCAGTTGTTGTCTTACAGTTGTCTGCTCCCGAAATCTGGTATATTGCTACTGTTTCTCCTTGCTCTCTCTCCTGAACTATTCTATGAAAAGTCCAGTGGTTTAAATTTCCAATATTTCCCTTACTTTTCCTGGCTTTGGCCTCAGAAGGTCAAAACTAAGGTTTAAGGGATGTGATAATGTGACATCTCACATTTGTAAGGCACTTTACAGTTTATAAAGAATTTCATGGCAACTTATTGGGAGAGCATGAAGGTTAGAGTGAAGAGCGTTGAATTTGCATCTTGGCTCCCATACATACTCTGGGATGATGGACAAGTCATTCCTTCTTATTAAGTGTCAGTTTCCTTATCTGGAAAATAGGCATAACAATGGTGATACCTGCCTTCCTTACTCGTAAGTGTTGCATGGTCGAGCAGGGCACTGGGCTGCAGACAACTATCAAGGATATGATCTACATGTTGGTTATCTGATTTTTCACGATTTTACTATCTGATTTTCACTATTTACTATTTTCACAGCAGCCTTGTGAGAAAGTGGGCAAGGTAATGTTTTCTTTGTTTTGAGGGTAAGGGAACTGAGACTCTCTTCTGACTCTAATGCCAGCATCTGCAGTTCCCAAATGCATGCAAAGAATTACTGTAGCTTCGAATCACATCGCATTTAAATACATTTGTAACGTTACATTCTTGAAGAGAAAAGCAAATACATGACATTCTTTGAATAAGTACAGTCACAAATCTGAGATCTTGGAACAACTGAAAGACTATGAGACTTGGATCCTTAGAAAAAGTTTTGCTTTCTCCCTTGAAATTCGCCATGTAGTAAACTGGATTAGTCATTTGAGATTCTAAAATGTACAAATAGGATTGGGCTAAGAAACCAAGAACCGTGTACTTATCTGTTATCGCTTCTTAAAAAATATTCTCCCCAATGACTTTTAATTTCCTAGATAGGAGACAGCCAGCCTTTTGAAGAAACTCATTTATTTTAGCGTCACTCCAAGTTTCTAATGTAAACGTCTTAAGGGCTGATTTGGAGGAACTAGGACAAGACATTTCCACTATTGCCTGAAGACAATTTGCATCTCTTAAAGATGAAGAGGCAGAGGGTAAACATAAGCTGAAACTCATCATGACTTACATAGCATGGAATTTTTTTATATATCATTTCACACAAGTCCATTTTTAAAAGTTGAATTATGTGATTTTTAAAGTCAAATATCTGCAAGGGAAATTGGACTGACCCGACTCTGCCTCCAAGGTTTAAGGGTAAAATATGTTGTGAAATTTGAAGCAATTTTGTTTTCCATGCACATATTCCTTTTTTAGGAAGAAAATCTTTCTTTGCTCCACATTCCTCTTTGTGCCCACAGAAATGCTTGATTTGGTTTGGTATGAGTCAAACAAACTGTTCTCATCACAGTGGAGCAAAGGAAAAAAGAGCTTTTCATTCAAGTTATGGGTTCTGGAAAAATTTGTGTAAAAGCATTCTGTGTAACTGTAGTCGTTGGCCACTCTTTTGTGAGCTATCTGTAGAATAGTTATTGTCTCCTGCACCCAACAAGAAAATAATGGAGTGTGAGAAAATTCAGCCTATTAAAGTGTAGGGAGTATAGAAAAGTGCTTAAAGCACTCCTTTTTTTCTCCATCATATGAATGTTCATGCACGTCTATGGAGAATTCTTTCTCTTCTATCTTTCCATGCTTCCCCCAAGATTGTGCCCTGTCAGCCCAGCAGGTTTAAGAGATGGACTACAAGACGGAAACCATCTCTAATGCCAATTTCATCTGATGAAGTGCCGTACATATTAAATCTCATCTACCACTCATGCTATGATTTTGTTAACATGGTTTATATAAATAATTATCATTCTTAAACCACAATATGTAACATGTGGATATTTAACCAAGAAAAAGAAGTTAAAATGAGCCAAAGATAGAAATTAGACAATTAGCCATTTCTTCTAATACAGAAAGCTTCTCAGCAAATGAAAAAAAATACCATCATGATCACAGGGGAATGAAACGAAGACGTCAACAAACCCTCTTAGAGACTGTTAAACACAATCATCGAGTATCATAATTTGGAGATGATAGAATAACTTCTTTGATGCACTAGGACACAACTAATGTCAACTCTGAAGCTCTTTAAAATATCTAGTGTAACAGGCAAAGCTGAGATAGTAAAACTAGAGCATGAACGGGCCTGATAAATCAAAGGAGACAGGAACCCTGGTGAGGAGCCCTGAAGGTTTCAGTGGTAGTGGTGCTGGTGGGCTACAGGAGCCTCGTCATGAGTTCCAGGAAATGACCTGAGAAAAAACTCTTAGGATCCTAGGTCCAGGAGGAAACTGGAGGTCCCATCCAGTCTGCCCACCTGCCTCAAAGCTAGACCACAAGAAAACTTTTAAAAATCCCATGGAGTTTACACATTGCAAATTAGTAGCATTGTTGTATAAGAAACCTTAAAAAAGACATAATCCGTTTGTTTTCCCTTCTGAAAAACCGACACCAACCTAAAGGAGTTAGTTCATGGCTCTAAAATTGTTGTTGATTCTCAGGTAGAATATTGTACAGAAGTGCCAGGCATCATTGCTCACAATGCCTCTGTTGCCTTTCAAAATCAGCTTTGGAAACACTTAAGTCTTGGATGGTTTGTCATTCTGGTTTGAGATCTAGCATGACTTAAAAACACTAACCAACAAGTAAATGTCAAAAGATGAAAAAAAATCTACCACATTCTGTTTTTCATAAAAATATAGATTTAATAAATTTCTAAAGGAGAACAGAATGGTCACGTTAGAACACTGCCAAAGTTATAAACTTTGACAGTCCCACATACTGAGATGAACAGGAAAACGCATTTCACAAGAAATAAAATACATTTTTTGTCCGCTGGGTTCGCTGAAGAAGAAGAGAAGCACATCTGTCCCAAATTTCTTCGAAGGAACTGAATACATTCAGTTTTCCTGAGTGAATAGGCTTACTCTTTCTACTGGGTTACCTTAGAGGCGTTTTAAAAAATAATTTCAAAGCTATAATCAATCAAGGAGACAAATTGAGCAATCTTTATCTCAATTAACATCTCAAAGCTGGAAATAAAAATTTCCTCAGATGTAGGAAGAATATTAATATGAGTAATTAAGTATTTGTAGGGTTGTTTACCACAGGGTTGTATGAAATAATGATAGCACTTTGTGATGTTATTGTATCATTTTAAAAATGGGATAGTCATAGTCAGTTCATAGCTCTTCTGTCTGACAGTACTAAACATGCTGGAAGATGTTTCTACTTCTATTGTTTCTGCTGTTGTGGTCAACACTGTTGTTGCTGTTATCATTTGTGTTCTAATTCTGTTCTAACTGGCCTCCTTGGGGACAAGCTGTAGGAACCTCAGTGGCCAAGGTTACAGACAAGGATGTCTGAAAGCAAATTTCAGGTCTCACATTCTCTGGATTTCTAAGTAGGAGGTGTAATGAATAGGACTAGGTTACCACATCCGAAAGGGACAGGACAAGGGCCATGATTGAAACCAAGAAATGCAGGGCAGTGTACAGGAGAGCCCAGTCTGAAGACACTTCCTCTCCCACTGTCATGCACCAGTGCTGCTTTGAGTCTGTGTCCTGAGGCTGCTTCAGGGGGGTGTCCCCAGGTACCTAAGGCAAGACGCTGGGAACAGACACATTCCATCACTTCACCACCTTCTGAAGGATTTTAAAGCATACTCTGGAAAAAATATTACAAAAGAGCAAATATTGAATACAATTCTCCAAAATGGCAAGAAAGTCTGGATTTGATGTTCAGATAAATAATGCTCTTTGTAGGTGTAAATGACATATCAGGATCTCAAAGGACCAATTCAAGCAACCTCTTCAGATAGGGTACAGACTCTGGTCCACCAGGGGACCATATTCTTTAATCTAACAGTGCCTGATCCAGAAGAGAATCTTCACAACACATATATAATGAACTGAATCTGTGTCTATGTTGCTAAATCAGTAAATGTAGGAAAACGTCAAATTATCAAAGACGTCATGGAAACAAACTGGCGTTTTGGCTCTATGTAAACAAAAGGTCTGAAGTGTTGATTTTCAGCTAGTTGTTTTGTTCCTGCATAAAGTTACTCTTTTCTTGTGCTCCTTTTAGGAGAAAAATCCTTCAAAAGTCAGTGACATTGCAAAGTTTTATTTTTATTTTACTTTTCTTTTGAGAAAAAGAGTTAGGGGAATATTTCTTTTGGAATGTGCCTCTCTAACCCCAGCCTGCTTCGGAAATGTTCAGGGTGATTGTTTAAAAGCAGATTTCTGGAACTCATGAATGAGTCGGCGTTTTTGACCTGTGGGAAAAAGTGGAAAGGTACATAAAAACATAGGGTAAGAAATGTCTTTCAGGAAAATGAATAATACGTGGAATGCTTCTTAATTCACAAAATGAGAAAGGAGTCTTATGCTTAAATGTATTATATTTAGATTTTCTGATATAACCATCTCCAAGTCTAGTTCCAAAACCTAACTCTATATCAGTCTTTCTTGTCTGTTATATATTTTTGTTTGATTATACAAGTTCTGTTTTTCATAAAATATAGATTTAATTATTTCTAAAGAAGAGCATAGTTTTATGGTAAGCTGCCTTTTTTGGGGGAATTAATTAGTATATAAACAAAGGAAAGTATGCCTAGAAAAAATACAAGAAGTATGAGTGGGAAAATGTTAGCTGGAGAAAGGATTTTTCTCCCTTTTTAATATCTATGTTTTACATAACAGGAAATCCTCTAGTTTATTTTTAGAAGGATGTTACATACATGCCTAAAGAAATAACCATAATCTGCTCTTTCATGAGAATACAGATAAGACCTACTGAAATTCCTAAATACTAGATTTTCTGGAAAGTTCCCAGCAATCACAAAGATAGCCTAGTATGAACAAAACTGACACCATCAGAGGGCAGAGCTATTGAGATCTTTAGATTCATAATCACCATACATTCTATTGCTTGAAGTTTCTAAAGAGTAGACTATTCTTTGAATTAAAATCTTCCTTCTCTTCTACTTTTGATAAGTAGATCTAACCTGATGACTACCCAAGGACAATAATATCTGTGCACCAGGTACCCTCCTCTAGCTTTTTGGCACCCATCCTAATAGTCTTTCTGTCTCTCTGTCTAGTTTACATCTGAGCTTTGAGGACAGCCTCTCTCCCTTTCCTTCCTCTATTATCCCCCAGCCTTTAAACACTTACCAACTCTCCATCTGATAGAGGGAAATTGAGCTTGGTTACATTCAGAATTATTGATGTGCTTCTGATATGTCCAAAATGGATGTAAATGTGCCTTATGTGTGCAAAGAAAATTAAATACTTGGATGATACAGTTAAGTAGAAATTATATTAGCAGTCATCATGTTTGATAACTGAGCCATGTTAACTGTTATTATAAGATATCAAAAATCATTATTCTTTTCTTACAAAAGGCTGTTATACGCCTTTCCAGATTTCATGTGTCTTAAGTTCCTAACCTTGCATATTATTATCACTATTACCTAAAAAATGAGAGCCAAAAATTGATGGATGTGGAAGACATTTACTTAGAAACATCCAAAAGCAGAGATGAACAGACAGAGGCAATTTTGGGAACAAATGTCTGTATCTTTATTGATACAATAGTTTCTTGATATAAAAAGGTTGATCAAAGAATTAAGTCATTCGAGGTCATGATTTCCATTTCCCCTGCCCATAGACTGGAGATGAAACAGCAAGGAGAAAAACCGTACGGGAACAGAATTAGGAGGCCTGGGTCCTAAGTCTGACTTTATGACCAATTAGTTCTATAGCATTGGGAAAATAATTTATATTCTGTTGAATTCAGTTTCCTCATTCGCAAAATAAATGGGTTGGGCTGAATAATCCCTAAAGTCACCCCTGGTGTTAAGGCTTTAAAATGGACATGAATCACTATATACATATATAGTGATTATATACATGGTTATATATATATATGATTAAGACTCTCATTTCCTTTTTTACAAAAATTCCGGATAAAGACTCTTCTGCAACAATAAAGCCAGCTAACAATGAGAAGGCAAGTAACCAATAACATTTTTCAATTTTTCCAAATGAACGATAAACAAAACTCTATGCAGATGTTTATTGTTTCAGAGAAATATCTCTAGTCTGTGAGGTACAGAAATGGAGCAGCAGAAAAAAGTTAGGTATCTGTCTCTTAGTCAAACTAAACCCACAAATAAAATTAGATTGACGTAAATGATAGAAATCTTCTTGGAGCTATCTGTTCAGAAAGCCCTGGCAGGAAGAAGCAGGAACTAAGTATGCTTTCCCCAGAGGGTCCTTTGCAACAACAGTGGAGAGTTTGCCTTAAGAAATCACTTTTATGCTTCCAAAGTAGTTTAAATAACCAAGTGAAAATATACAGAAGTGCTCTCGCTGCTGAGAGAAATTCTTATTCCACACTGAATGATCCACTGACTCAATTCCTCACTGCAAATGGAAAATCCTTTGTTCTTTAGAGCCTTAGAGAAAGTAAAGAGAATCACACCAGCCAATAAGCACATTAAAGTGACATGGATTTTCCTTTTGAAGTAAAATGTACATAAGAACTTGTGTGATATACCCAGATTTGCTACTGCTGCAGTAATTTCTATTCAATGCCCTAAAAATGATGAGATGTGCTCCTTCTTATTGGAGAAATGTTGAAAATTTACCCATTATTGTTGGTCTTTCCTCTTTTTCTATAATCTTGGACTCAACTAGGCTGCTAAAAGCCTCACTAAGATTTTTCCATTGGAAGGTGCCAGAGTCGCATCAAGAATTAACCCTGGGATTAAAAAGCTCTAGTCACATTCATTTGCACTTCCTGCCTTGCAAGAATATGAGTGGAAGGGGAGACGAGGTAAACCTTCCCAAGAGTCCCAAGGACTAACTGACTTAGTGAGTTGGTTAGTGAATTGGAGTGTCATGTAGGGAGAGGGAACCAGACAGGAAGAAGACAGTTTGGAAGCACAAGCTCTATCAGAGGCATCACCATGGTAGGTCAGCAATCACGTTCTCCTTCAAGATGACCAATAAGCTCTCAGGCTCAAGGAATACCCCCCAGCCTAACAGGGCATAGAGTTTGCCTCTTACCAGATGATGGATCTTGAGCCAATGTGTTAAATTTTTGACAGAAATGTAGCTTTGCAAGGCACGCAGGCTTACTTTGTACTTCTGAACAATGCCAAAGATGAGGAAATAGTCCTGGAGTAAAAATACAAGATGGATTTGTTCCAAGGTAGTAGATCATTTGAAGGCAGTGACATAAAAGAATCTGCCATGGCTTATCATATCTATCATCTACTAGTGGCTTCTGGAAAACAGTTACGTTATAGGATCTCAGATTTTCTCAATTTTTAAAACAAAATTTTTTGATTATCCTTATGAAAGTTCAATAATTAGTATCTTAAGGAATTGTTACCACAGGCAATAGGGAGAAATGAATAATTAGCCTGTTTAGAGAAGTGATATTAGACAGTCTGGGTGATACAGGAAAAGAATATGTTTCCCTTAATAGTAGGAGACTTTGTCCAATTTAGTCATCTAATTGCATCACATTTTAGTCAGAAAGTGGTAAGAGTTATTTTGGAAGACTTGCCATCTTTGCTCCTTGCAATTGGAACTGTAGTCTTGGTACGTACAGAGATGTAATATCCACAGGTTTTTTTCTACCTTATTTTCTTTGAAAACATTAAGATTATAAGCTGCTATACAATAAAGTTTACCAAAAGTTCTGTATAAAAAGTAGTTCTACGTCATATGGCAGTTCTATTTTTAGTTTTTTAAGGAACCTCCATACTGTTCTCCATAGTGGCTATGCCAATTTACATTTCTATACCTGGAGAAAACCATAATTCAGCAATTATGGTTCCTTCCACTCATATTCTTGCAAGGCAGGAAGTGCAAATGAATGTGACTAGAGCTTTTTAATCCCAGGGTTAATTCTTGATGCGACTCTGGCACCTTCCAATGGAAAAGTTACATGCACCCCAATGTTAACTGCAGCACTGTTTACAATAGTCAGGACATGGAAGCAACCTAATGTCCATCAACAGAGGAATGGATAGAGAAGATGTGGTACATATATACACAATGGAATATTACTCAGCCATAAAAAAGAACAAAATAGTGCCATTTGCAGCAACATGGATAGACCTAGAGATTGCCATACTGAGTGAAGTAAGTCAGACACAGAAAGACAAATGTCATATGACATTGCTTATATGTGGAATCTAAAAAAATAGGGTGCGAATGAACTTACTTACAAAACAGAAGTAGAGTCACGGATGTAGAAAACAAACTTATGGTTACCAGGGGATGGGGGGGAGGGATAAACTGGGAGATTGGGATTGACATATACACACTACTGTATATAAAATAGGAAACTAATAAGAACCTGCTGTATAGCACAGGGAACTCTTAGCAATACTCTGTAATGGCCTATGTGGGAAAAGAATCTTAAAAAAAAAAGTGGATTTATATATATATATATATATATATATATATATATATATATATATATATATATATATATATAACTGATTCACTTTGCTGTACCCCTGAAACTAACATAACATTGTAAATCAACTATACTCTGAAAAAAAAATTTTTAAAATAAAAAAATAAAAATAAGAAAGTAGTTCTGCAAGTCAAATTATTCTAAATGAAACAACTAATCATTGCTCCTTAAACAAAACCTAAAAATTCTTGCCCTCTGACCCTTGCTTAGGCTGTTTCTTTCACCCAGGCTGCTCTCTTGATATTGCTGGCTGCATAAACAAATCACAGTATTGTTTAATCCAGCAATTATTTATTGAAACCATATTATGTACAAGACATAGTTCTAGGTGGTGGATGATGAACAAAAACAGAGAAAAATAGCTACCCTCATAGAGTTTCCATGTTGGTGGAAAAGATGGATAATATCAAGTTGAAATGGAAATAGCTAGATGAGGCTTGGTGAGAGGAAGTTCATCTATTTGTCCCACGTTTAGGATCCATCTCAGCCACCATGTCCCCCGCCCCATCCCCATTTCACTCACACCTTGCACCAGCACTAGGTGGCCAAGGAAAGGAGCTGCCTGGCAAGCATAGGTCCAGCTTTTTGTCAGCCCAGGCCCTGGCTCTTTCCTCTGTAGTGAATTCTCTCTGGGGCTCATCACTGTGAGACACAAGGATGCTTTTTCCCCTTTTCCAAAGGTCCATCCACATGCCCCTTCCAGATTTTTTGGCCTCCAATGTTTTAATCTTAGTCATTCTAGGCTCCTGACCAAATAGTGAAACCATTTACTTCTGCCCAGAAATTTGTGTCTATCCATTCTTTAGGTCAATTCTGCCTCCATACATACTGAACTATCAAGCATACTGCTCACAGCTGTGCCTACTAGAAGGACTTTCCTTCTCCACTGACTTTAGGGCCACCCTTGATTGGGGCAGTAGTCCTTTATAGGCTAACAGCAACATATCATGCCAAGCCATCTGTGAACTAAGCCTAAATTTTTTCCTGTAAGTAGGTTATACCTTTCTACTTCCAACCCATGATGTCATAGGTATGAGTTGAAGGAGAGGTGTTGGTGCAACAAAGGTAAATGCCATGGACATCTGGACTATTTATATAATCTACTTGTGCCTTCTTGACACAATTCCAAATGTACCCTTTCAACACAATGGATTGCCACTGTGCCTACCCACCTCTATGACACAGAGGACCCAGATTATGATGGACAGTTCCACCTGCACAGTCACTTTGATGTCCCACAGTCAAGTGCTCAGTATCACTAGGGCCAAGAAACATCAGGGGCTAATTTACAAATGACAAATGGTTCTCTGTCCTAAGAGGCAGCATGCTTTCCCAGAACTGTAGAGAGCTACGATGTGACCCTCCAAAGGACTTTCCAGGGATGATGCAGAGCATCCTTACACACAACAGAAGCCACCTTCAGAATATGTTTCATCATGTGGGCCAAGCTACAGATCAGTTGCACCATTGTTAGGACTTTAGTGAGCGTCAGTAAATTCCCAGTCCTCTCCAGCTCTCATCACCTACAGGTCAAGCAGTCTTCTGTAACCCAAGGACCATCCTCCAAAGAAGAACTTCAGATGCTGGGTTTTCAAAGAAAAAGCACACTAAGATGCGAGAGGGATTGCACAAAAGAGGGACGAAGAGAACAGAGGGGATCAGAGGGGAGCACCAACATTATCCACCATGTCCACTGTATTCACCAAGGTCCGTCATATTTTGCCAGACAGACGAAATGTACAGGGGTATAATGGAGACCACTAGCCCTGTGACCTGAGGTCTTTGCAGGTGATCCTAGCAACTCCCCCTGAGATGTAGTATTACTTCTGCTGTACTGTTTACTATTTTAGCAGTTTGCCTAGCCTGTACCCACTAGAAGCCAGTGGCATCCCGTTCCATCCCTCCCCCAGTTATTACAACCAAAAATGTCTTTAGACACAGCCAAATATCCTTTGGGGTCCCCAGCTGAAAACAACTGTTCTAGAGGACGCAGCCTCCTTTTAATCAAAGCTCTCTGTGTCTGTGAACTGACTTAGATCTGGAATTCGGGTGAGGGACCATGATTTTCCAAAGCAGTGGCTGATATCAGCTTTCTGCTTGCCAGCTCACGTTTTTGAACTATTATTTTTATATCGGCCATGTAACTGACTAGTTGATCTTTCACATATTGCCACAGGTTCCTGTAAGGCCAAGGCATCCTGACTGCCACTCCAGCCTTTCAGCTCATGTTAGTAATCACATCTATCTCGTCTATATTGACCAAGGGCCTCTGCCAGTCCAGATTTCCATGGTTCTCTGGGAGTTCAGTTCCATGAAGCATCTCCCACCATCCTTCCAGCCTGAAATGGTTAAATGCTTTTCCTGAGTGAACAGTTTAGAGATGTACTTCGTAAGGCTCTCATGAAGGTCCTGCAGGATTGAGGTATCCAGAGTGTTTTTTCCCTCCTTCCCTGTTTTACTGTCCTTGTCCCTTACTCCCAATTCCTGGGGATCACATTTCAAAATAAACTACCTAGATATAGACCTTGGTTTTTAGGGTCATTTTTTGAAGAGTCCAGGCTGACTCTTGTTATCAAGAGTGACCCTAGGAAGCAGGCCCTCTGGGTAAGATATTAAAGCTGGATCGCCCACCAAGCATAGGATATGATAATAAGAATCCCATTGCTAGTGGTAAGTGGGGTGGTGATAACCCCTGGCATGTAGACATAGGTGAAAAGTATCTGTGGCCCTTGAATGTTCTGGGGGCAATAGTAATTATGTGGATTATGGAGTGGACTGGCTTTTGTTAAAGTTTTTAGAAATCTGGGGAAGGGGGGAAACAATGAGCTCAGATCACCAACTACCAACTTAAGGCGTGCAGTGAAATCCTGAAGGACACCTGGCACATTAAGAAGCTCTACATCTTCAACAGCCGCAGAAGAGGCTGCTGAAAATTAGACCTAGGATCTGTTTGTGATGGGACAGAGCTATAAAGGAACCTGTTTTGGCTGTGCATTTAGGCTTGTTTATAGCTCTGCTTCATATCAAGAATCTTAACCTCGACTCCTTTAAAGAAGAGACTGAAACAAAGGCTCATCATTGGTGGTTTGTTTTGGAATATGAACCCCATAAAGCAGGAGTAAGGGATAAGTACAGGAAAACGCAGGCGGAGGGAAAAAACACTCTGCATGGCTCTAGGTAGGACTTTCACAAACGTCTTATGAAATGCATCTCCAAACTGTCTGCTCAGGGAAGAATGGAAAAAGCATTTACCCATTGGCTTCTATCCCTGATTGATCAAGGACTGCTCCAAGGAATGTGAACTCCCCCAAATTTCTGAATCATGCATGAGTTAGTTCCACCTGCATCTTATAAGATGTCCCATTCCATGGTGTCAGAGAAGCCCCAGGGCAGAAAGCAAGAGAGGCAACACAGCTTGCACATCTGCAAAGCTGGTTGAAGGCTTCATGTAACTGTTCCCCAGAGCAATAGCTAGAGTAAGAAGTGGGGCCCATATAGTTTTAAAGTAATGTACAATATATATGTGATAAAGCTAGAAAACGCAGCTTTTCAGGGAACAGGAAATGATCCATTGTGTCAGATGCCATTAATAAGTAGGATGAGAACTGACTTTCAGCAACATTGAAGGTCACGATGACCTTGACAAGAGCAGTTCTAATGGAGTGGTGGCGGGCAAAGCCTGGTTCGTTCACCTAGACTCAGCTCCTCTTTGATATTTCAGGCTACGAAAATGTAAGTCACAAAATATATCTTCCTCAATTTCTGCCGTGCAACTTTCAAATCTACCTTGGCCACCAGTCTTGGCTACTTCCCTTTAGATGCAAGGGAAGAGGCAGTCTCTTCCTGCCTAAGGGTTATCCTGTTCTCTCCCAGCCTTTTAGGTCTCTTCATTATTCACTTTTCTTTCTAGATATTCAATATCTCCTTCCCCATTCAGTTTTTCCCATCCTGAAGCCACCACAGAGTCTGGCCTATTCACTAAACAATGCCCAGAGTCTAGAACAAGCCTTGGTATACAGTAGACCCTAAATATATATTTGTTGAATGATCAGATAAATGAATTTTAACCACTTCTTTACCTGTATTTTGCTCACAGCAGTCCCTGACTACGGACATGTGTAAATCAATCCGTGTATAAATGAGTGAATATTTTCTTGGTTACCCCAGCTGGAAGAAATCTCTCTTTCCTCTGAACGCATATGTAACACCTCTTTCGATGTCAGCGCATAATTCTATCTTTAATTCATTTTGATATGCATCTCTCTTCCTGACTATAAACTCCTTGAGCTCAAGAGCAGCGTCTCTTTTATCTTTATTTCCCACCTAACATATATTACCAGACATTACAGGGAGCGGTACTTCAATAGATATTTGGTGATTGACTGTATGAACGAATGAATATACAAGTGACTAAAAAGGACAAAATCTGACAACTTGTAAACTTCTACATGCTTAAGACTATTGAATCCTTTCATACTTGTCCCAGATCTGCTACAGCTCTCCACCAAATCCACCACTTGAGGTTTCAGAGGCTCAAAAAACTTCATTTCTTCCCTCTGAGCAGTGGCTACAAGTAGCAGCAAGTAGCAAAACACTCATGATACCCGTGGGCCTACTGGACTCTTTTTCTTGGCCACTAACTCAATTTGGTATCATTTAGCACATTACAAGATTGTTCAAGAGTACTATAAAAGATGTCAGACACCATCAGAAACCACTTCAGAAAATCATTGCCTTGTAGCTGGATCAAAAGGTGAACTCCTGGAAACTAGCAATGCTAGAAAAACAGAATAAATCATTTTTCTTCTCTACCTCTTAGAGATTTGCACCTTTTTGCCCCAAAGAATGGCCATATTTTCTGAAATTTGAAGCTTCTGTAGTATATTTATAAAGCATTTGTGCAATAATAAAGCATCTACCTGATTGAAGAGGAATAATACTGGGTTCTCACTCCTCTTTGCAATTATTTTGGTCTATTTTCAGGTCATTTTATTTATTCAGGTCAATTGTTCAGGTTGTTTTATTCTGATGCCATTTTCAGAACGTTAATGTCATGACAATCATGTTTATCCAAATTATCATCAACATTATCCTCCTCTTGAATATTCAATAAACTTTATTGAATGGAGATATTTTAAGTTGACTTTAAAAAGCAAGGAGGTAGGGCTTCCCTGGTGGTGCAGTGGTTGAGAGTCCGCCTGCCGATGCGGGGGACACGGGTTCGTGTCCCGGTCCGGGAGGATCCCACATGCCGCGGAGCGGCTGGGCCCCTGAGCCACGGCTGCTGAGCCTGCGCTCCGCAACGGGAGAGGCCACAGCAGTGAGAGGCCTGCATACCGAAAAAAAAAAAAAAAAAGCAAGGAGGTAAATGTTTAACTGCTTTAAGCATATTAATTCAGGCAAAATGCAAGGCTCAGAATGGTGATACTTTTATTTATTTTTCTTTCTATCTCAGAAGAGAGTTGCAAGAACAGTTTGGTCAGAGTTCTTATGTGAAAGTTAGTGCACCCCAATTTTTAAAAATTTATTTAATTAATTAACTTATTTATTTTTGGCTGCATTGGGTGTTTGTTGCTGCACACGGGCTTTCTCTAGTTGCGGCGAGTGGGGGCTACTCTTCGTTGTGGAGTGCCGGCTTCTCACTGCAGTGGCTTCTCTTGTTGTGGAGCACGGGCTCTAGAGCACAGGCTCAGTAGTTGTGGCACACGGGCTCAGCTGCTCCGTGGCATGTGGGATCTCCCCGGACCAGGGCTCAAACCTGTGTCCCCTGCATTGGCAGGCGGATTCTTAACCACTGTGCCACCAGGGAAGTCCTGGGCACCCCAATTTTAACCCATTTATTTCTTGGAGTCTCCAGTTGCTTCCTGCTGTCTACCCCTTGCCTCATGAACTGGTATTTGTGGTTGAGATGACCTCACCTCAGCCTGTCAGTTAACTCACACTAAATTGTGAATAGATTCAGCCAGCATACAACAGTATATGTGTCTGCAGCAACTCCTCTTACTAAAGACACACCAAAGCTGGGCTTTCTTAAAGGAGTGTGGGAAAAGGAAATGAGATGTGTGAAAAATTAGGACTTTTTTTTCCGGTCATTTTTATAGCTTGAACGTGGTTTATCTGAAATTTTGTGAACTTGATATGCTATTGTGTTAATGCATCAAGGCTGCAGAGTTCAAAAAGAGATGGTTTGTTTGAAATTATGGCACCAAAATGTGTTTCCACTTAGGATTTTACAAAACAAATGCTTTGGAGATTTGGAGAAGGGTACAGCAAGGAAAGAAAGAACTTTCAAATTTTATTTTAACATTCAGTTCTCTGTACTAGAGGAATTCGGTCCCAGTACACTATGACAATCGCATCTGTCAAGCCCCTTTCGGATTCATCTCAGTCTTGAATGCAACATTAAAAAATGTCCATGAGGGTTTTTTTCCTCTGAAAAATGAATGTGCTTTGCTCTGGAGATGCCCCTTAAAACATTGTTACTTTCTTGAAATGTTACTAGAGCGAAATATATTATGAACTATACCTTGGACTCCCTTGTTCAAAAAATGTAAAACTACAGAATTAATCAACTAAACAAAAATGTATTTCCAAGTGGACAGTTTTGTCTGAAGATCTCTTTTTCCTACTTTATATTGAATGACCTGCAATGTATCAGGTAAGGAACGTGTGTGATTGTGCGGTGTGTGTCTGGGGGGTGCTTTGTTGTGACTGATATTTTCTGCCTTCCCTGGACCTGTACGAAACAGGATTCATTCATTCATTACTCTACCTTCACACCATTCACAGAGGGACTAATGGAGGGTACAGAGACCTGGCAGAATGTTTGAGAGGGAGAGGTGACCAGGGAACTCCTGCAATTTGAAAAAGTCAGTTCTGCTAGGAATACACACCCATACTCTTCAGAATCACTCCCCTACGCTGTTAAGCTTCAAAAGGCTGAAAGATAAACACACAAACAGAAACTCTTTATAGGAATAAATATCCTAAACTTGTCATTCGTATATGACCGTCAGAATTTTGGCATATTCAAGTATCCTGTTAGTTCCTTGATCCTCGTTAGCAAATTTAATCTTTTTTTTTTTTTTTGCGGTACGCAGGCCTCTCACTGCTGTGGCCTCTCCCGTTGTGGAGCACAGGCTCCGGACGCGCAGGCTCAGCGGCCATGGCTCACGGGCCCAGCCGCTCCGCGGCATGTGGGATCTTCCCGGATCGGGGCACGAACCCGTGTCCTCTGCATCGGCAGGCGGACTCTCAACCACTGCATCACCAGAGAAGCCCCTAATCTTTTTTTTTTTAAAGAAAACTCAAATTTATTTTGCTAAGGGGAAATTTCTTTCACTACCATCCATAGACGTGCTGCTCACATATATATTTCTGTGTTTTTATATATTATGTTATAATCTATAAATATCTAATAATAATATTTATATATTATAGTTACATGCGATATATATTTTTCTGAAACATTACATATTAAGTATATAAATGTTCTAGAAAAAATTTTGTGATTTGAAAGCATCTCATTTTGGGAAGCGCTGTTTTGAAGTATCCAAAAGTAGAAAGATTTTGAAAAGAAAATCAAAAGTTTTAGGTGAGGAAGCCAACAGGATTCCACGTGCGGGGGAGCCTCTTGTGGACGCCGCCCTTTTTTTGCGTGCGGGGGAGCCTCTTGTGGACGCCGCCCTTTTTTTGCTTGATGGCTCCCTTCTCTTTCTTTTTGTTCCCTCTGTCATGACTTTTTCCAGCATTCCTTCCAACAACCGTGTTTTCCCCTCCTTCTATCCCTTACCTCACAGAGGTTACTCATAATCTGTGTTTCCCCCTGCCAAAAAAATACGGGCATGAAACAGTCACATACCCAAAGGAGAGTAAGCAGACTGTTACATAAAGACTTTATTTCACTGTTGAGAAAAGGATCCCCAAATCCTACTCAACGTCCAGTCTTCCATGATATTGTGCGTGTTAGTTACATGTGCTTTTCAACATATTGGAAGCATGAAACCATATTGTAAAATTAGAGTTGACTCTTTTTTAATATATTCACTGCAATAATAAATTAAGGCAAACCTTCTTCTTTTTAGACAGTGATAAGAAGTCCATCTTGTTAACAACAAAAAAATTAAAGCTATCTTTTATCTCTGAGAAATTAACCTTCCATTTCACTTCATTTGGGTACATAGAAAGCTAGAGCTGGACTTAGAAATATGGCACTTCTCAGATACTAATACAGAAAAATTAAAAGTGAGTATCATTTATTCCCTTTAGTTTTCTTAATTTAGCTAGAAAAAGGCTGCATGACAAAATGGGGATTTTTTTTGTTTCGATTTGATTTGTTTTTAAGATGAAGATTATACCTAAAAGATATGTCAAAAACAAGTAATTTTAAACTTAGTACTTTTAAACGTAACGTTTATTTTGTTTAGCAAGCTTGTTGACACTGATGATTTTATGCATAATAGAGGAGGTTTTAGTAGGATACAAGGATCCTGTTTTAAATAAACCCTAAATATAATAGTCTGCTCATACAAAAATCCTGATTCAGGCAAAAGACAACTGACTCTACCCATGCCAGTCCTCAGTTTCCTCATTTGTAAAAGGAGTGGGTCCAATGAAAGGGTCTCCAAGCCCCTTTTAGCTCTAAAAGTTTATAATTCTGAGCTCCTATATTTTTCAAAGATATCAAATATTATATGTTAGTGTTGAGCATAAAACTAAAGAAGCAAAAACAAATTAAAATACTAGAAAAATTATGTACCTATTAATTCATTAATGAATTGTGGATCCTACACTAAATATTTGTATAGTCACAATTTTCTGCCTTAAAATGATTTCAAGTCCAGTGACTAGCTCAGTTAAGTGTCATTTTTAAATTTGTAATAAAAAATAGTAACTATTCAATGTTGTCACTTACTAAAATTGCATTCTGTGAACAAAATATTAATGAGTTAAAATGTAGCTACGTCATATGTCTTATTTCAGGGCTTGATTCCAGTCTGAGACAGATACATATGGCTGCCTACCTTTAAACACACACACACACACACACAAAATTGCAACTGTGTTTCTTTCTGATTTAAGGCTTTAATGTTAATATGCTGTCTTATATGCTCCTTAAACTAAAAAACTTAGTCTATATAAAATACAAACTATAAGTCTAAGCAGGTTATCCTGAACAAAGGCTGAGAGGGAGAGAAGTGTCATTGTTTCGGCTGATAAAGGGCAGATAAGTTGATGGGTTTCTATTTAAGGCTGGGATTTTAACACAGGCTTGGGGTGGGGTAAGGGTGACATTGGGGTTTGTAGGAGTCCCTTAAGGTCCAAGCTGGGGCCTTGCATTTCCACTTTGGAGGTTATTTCTAAATGAGATTAAACAGACTGTTATTCTACTTATTTTATGCTGTAAGTATTAATTTGTTAAATATAATCATTTAACGTTCAGTAAAGTTTATAGAAACTGATGTTGCCATTTCTTCATTTTTTTCTTTGTTTAATGTATTCAGAAACCTGGAGAAACACAAGCGACTTGACTGTGACTCTGTTATCGGCTTCTGGATGTTTACACATCGGTGACCACCAGAACCCAAGTTCCACAAAAGCTTGGATGTTTGTCTATCTCACTCACTGGAGTATCTCCTGTGCCTAGAACAGTCCCTGACACATGTAGACACTCGAACAAAATTTAATGAATGAAGAAAGGGAATGAATATATTTTTGAATTTGTGTTCTCAAAATGTCCGTATACTTCCTCTCAATCTCCCTCTGTCTTTCTTTCTCTCTCTCAGGCTTTGGGAAAACAGGCAGGGATTAATTGATAAACAATGTAATCTTTTCAGTCTTTCTATAGAATATCCCTCAAATTGTGCTCTAATCTTACCTTTAAAACCAGCAAAAAGTGAAATAGCAAATCCCAGGAAAGTTAGGCAGCAGCAATAAAAAGCCCAAATAGGGCTTCCCTGGTGTCGCAGTGGTTGAGAGTCCGCCTGCCGATGCAGGGGACACGGGTTTGTGCCCCGGTCCGGGAAGATACCACATGCCGTGGAGCAGCTGGGCCCCTGAGCCATGGCTGCTGAGCCTGCGCGTCCGGAGCCTGCGCGTCCGGAGCCTGCGCTCCGCAGCGGGAGAGGCCACAACAGTGAGAGGCCGGCGTACCGCAAAAGAAAAAAAAATAAAGGCGGAAGCATTTTTTTTTCTCAACTTGACCAGTTCACTCTCAAACTCTCTCTCACTCAAGGCTGCTTATATTGGGCAGAAGAAAACGAATGACCGAATGACTGAATGAATGAATACGGTTGGGGAAAACTATTTTATCTCCTTTTTGGAAACATAATAATTATAGTAATAATAGTTAATATATACAAGGTGTTTACGTCAGGGTCTGTTCCAAGGGCTTCATATATATCAGCTCAAGTGGTTCTCAAAATTGCCCTGAGGGATAGACCCTGCTTATAGTTCTGTTTTGCAGATGAAGAAACTGAGGTGCAGAGAGATTGAGGGACTTAAGTCTTAGTGGTGGAGTCAGGAGTCAAAGCCGGCAGGAGCTCCAGAGTTCAGGCTCTTCACTGCTTTGACCTACTGCCTCTGAGACTCGGCAAAGAAATGTCTTTAGCTTTCTTTAACCCAGTGTTCCCAAACTTGTGTGACCACGACATACCAATCAATATGTTTAGAATAAAACATGGCAAACACTGAAGCAGAATGTTTCTTTGGTTCCTTACAAGTCAAAATGTTGTAATAGGAAAATGAGCTATAATCATAAATGTTCTCCTAATTTCAGGAGGAAGTGAACATGGATTGAGTTTCAATTCTCATCCTTCCCATGACATGTAACTCACTTATCAAACAAGGGAAGGAGGCGAGATAGTCTTTGCCATCTCTTAAAAATAAAACTTAACTCCTTTGATTGCTATTCATGAGATACAAACCAAATAGAACTATTCAAAAAGTGCCTTGCTGGCAAAACAACGTGACAGATGAAACCATGAAGTTCATGATGAAAGAATGCTAAGAAATGTTTAGTTCTTCGAAGTAATTGAAACCTGGGCTTTACCATGTAACCATGAGCCATTCCAGCTGCCAGAATCCTTCTCAGAGCCACCAGAGAGATCTAAATGGGCCCCACTGTAAAAAGTCGAATGAACAACACTGCTTGTTTGCACACGCCTGCATATGACCATAAGTGGGGGAAGTAGGTTTGGCTAGGTAAGAATGTATTTTTTTTAGGAGACTACAGAAGATGAGCTTGTCCCTTGAGAGGCACGCAGGCTAGGTCTGCCACATGAAACAGGAGTTTGAGCATCTTTAGCTGTATTTTGAATCCCTATTCCCATCCACTGAGATTAAGTTTAATGTGGAGAAGAGTGCAGGTGGGAATGATGGGAGAGTAAGTCCCACAGGTAGAAAAAGAAGCTGCCAAGTAACTCCCTCCTCATGCCCAGTCATCTGAGACAGCCATCAATGCCAGCTTTGTCCTAAATGAGAGCTTTGGCCAAGCAAAGGCCTCTTGCAACACATGGACAGCTTTGGTTGACTTTCATCATTACTCACTGCTGGATGGGAGTCAATATGCTCTCAAAAGGAAAGGGTTTGGTGAGCTGAGGCTGTCTGAGTTTTCCTCAAAGCTTTTTTTTTTTTCTTTTTTAATTCTGATTCTTGCTGATCTACAGATCAGATAGTATCAGAATGCAGAATATAGGCCCTGCTTTGTAATGCTCAGCACACAAACTATACTGTCAATCCTACTATTTGAAATAATGAGTAGAGGAAAACTGTGTTTTTAAATTATTTCACTACTAAGCTCTAAGGTTTATTTTACTAAATATCACGTTTAATGTTATAAGTTGACATAACGACTGCAAGGAATCACACACACATCCATCCTCACAGTCTTCCAAAGTTAAAGGTACAATGTGAGATATATCATTGGAATCCATAATGGAATCTTTGAATGGTTCAATGCATGGCTTGAATTAATAAAAACATAGGGAAATTATTCTTTAAAACCATGAATTCACAACTACAAAGCCTATTTTTGCTTTGCTATTATTAATACAATAAGAGGTTTGACTTTGACCTTGGAATCATAAACGTGGAAAACATTAACAGTATTATATTGACATGTTCTGAGCCTCTCTTTTTCTGTATTAAACTGAGGCTTCTGATAAGTTTGGTGGAGTCACTGTGGCACCAAATAAAACTAAACAATTCATACAGACTAAGATCAAGGAGGTCTAGTGAACCGAAAGATTCCAGCTCCTCGATAAAAGGAGGTCTGTTTGAAACCATTGGCAATTATTAATGTTTTAAAACTTTAATTTAAGAAATCATTCTTTGTAAGAATAAATATTAACCTTTTGGAAAATCTGTCCTTTATAATAAGATATATAGCAGGATTTTCAAAGGTATTTCAGACTCATGTTGATAAAAATGTCTTCGTATTATTAACTTAGCTTTTTCCCTTTAGCCATGATACTTTTAAACTGTCTAAGAACAAATTGGAAGGCTGCAGTGCTCTTTAATGTAACAGCACATCCTTTATAATAAAATAAGACACCTTTTAAGATGTTATGATTTTTTCCTAGAAGTATTTAATACTTAAGTTTGGGTTTTGACAACATAAAATAAAACGAGATTTTTGTCCTCCAGGTTGTCAGTCTCCTCTGGGGTAATAGAGTGGTAGTTGGTTGCAGTCTGTGAGTTTTGCAAGGCTGCTCTGTACCATTGCAACAGGAAAACTGCATGTGGTGTCACAGCTTGCAAAGGAAGACACAATGCTGTTTTTCTCTTGCTTTTCAACCTAAATAGGCCAATAGCCATGAATCAGGCTTGGGATGGAACATATTCCAGAGATAGGTATATGACAAAGAGAAGGGAGCTTCCCTGGTGGCGCAGTGGTTAAGAATCCGCCTGCCAATGTAGGGATCACGGGTTCGAGTTCTGGTCTGGGAAGATCCCATATGCCGTGGAGCAACTCAGTCCGTGTGCCACAACTACTGAGCCTGTGCTCCAGAGCCCGTGAGCCACAACTCCTGAAACCCGGGGAACTTAGAGTCCGTGCTCTGCAACAAGAGAATCCACCGCCATGAGAAGCCCACACACCACAATGAAGAGTAGCCCCCGCTCACCGCAACTGGAGAAAGCCCATGCACAGCAACAAAGACCCAACACAGCCAAAAATAAATAAATAAAATAAATAAAAATTTAAAAAAATGTTATAAAAAAACAAAGAGAAGTAGCTAGGAAGCCATTGTCACTGGTCATCTGGTCACGATATCTCAAGCAAAGTATCCAGTACTAGCTTTCCCCAAATAGGATAACAGGCAGAAGGCTTGGTTTGAAGCCTGTCGTAGCCTCAAAAGAGCTTGCATGAATCCAAGTGCCTATAAATATTGCTGACTACACCTCATTGGTTCTTTAGACTTCATGTTTTCTTAGACTTCCTGCAGAAATTACCACTTTGGGAAAGTTGGCAGGATGAACCATATTTCTGTAGATAATTTTTGTCAGAAAAAAGGCAAAAAAAAAAAAAATCATGAGCTTTAAGAGGATATTTTCTTTTTGCTTTTCCAGAATTTATTACATTTATTTCATAATTCCGAAATCAAAATAGTCACTGATCCTTATGTGATTATTACATGCCATCAGAATGTATCACATGTTAACATTTTGCCATCATTCACAGGATTCTATAAAAAGAAAGTGTTTTTACAAGTGACAGTTAAAAATGAAAATATCTCTGTGGAAATGAATATAAATAATTTAGAAATACAAAAGCCACAAAACAGATGACAAAGGAAAATATCAACAGACTTTACTACATAATTATTTAAAACATGAATATGACAAAAGCCACCAAGACAAGTACACAAGGAGAAAATATCTGCTACATAAAATCAACACAATAACATCTAGAATACAGAGAAACTACTATTCACTAAGAAACTCTTATTATTGGCCAGTTCACAAAGATATATGTTTCAAGGATGGAATTTTTTTTTATAATAGCATAAAACTGGAAACAAGTGTCCATCATTAGGAGGACCATTAAAAAATTAAAGCAATAAAAAATAATGAAGTCTATAAGAGGATATTTTCTTTTCAGCCTGGTCAAAATATATGCAATTTAAAAATAAACTGTAGTGCTGTGTACAAAACTGTAGTGCTGTGTACACATTATCAAAACGGGCTTTTGAGCCTGTTTGGTCTTTAATCACATTACAGAGGCAGCACTCCATCAAGAGAAGATGAGAGTGGAATTCACTTTTTAGCTGAAAATGTTAGGAAATGTTGGTTTCTTAACAGTTAAGCTAAGCTGTCTCAAAACAACAACAAAAAAAGCAATTTGGATTCATCTCCTCAATCTCAAAAAGGATGTGCTTTCATCCCAAATGTGTGTATATTTATGGTAATTGATGTGTTCTATTGATTAACTTGACAGCTGTTAATGGGCCCCATGTTACCAGGATAATCTGACTCCTTTTGAAACCCCCCTAAATGAAGATATTTTCAAACATCTTGGGTTACAGTTGATGTCAGTTTTTGGTGTCCTTTAGAATAGCTTTAGTATACCCAAAAGACTGTTTCTCAATTTATTTTGGTTTAAACCACTGGCATTCAATTTACCTAAGGAAAACATTATACTTAAGGTTGGGTTGTGGCAACACAAATGAAATGGGATTTTTGTCTTCTAGATCGTCAGTTAGTCTCTTCTTCATCAATAGACTTTAAGTGTAGCTCACAAATCTCTTTAGTTTATGTATAAGTATAGGAAATATTAAGTTTCTAAAGGGGTTTTGAATAATGTTTGGTTTCATTAGTTAAAAACCTTCAAACATTTTAAACTTTGTTTTTACATTTAATATATTATATTTTCATTTTAAGTACTTCAATTATCTGAACTACAGAAAGCCCAATATATACTTATATAGCTTTTATATATTTAGTACATTAAAGACACAGTGACACTAAAGTTCTCTTAAATGATACAATATTGTATATGAGTTTAGTAAGATTTCATTTGAAAAACTCTAGTCAAAATAAAATGACGAATTACACTAAATTGAAGAGTGTTGAGGATGCAGGACTTTCAGTTTTAAAACAAAGACAGTCTTGAGTAAAACCAGGACATGTTGGTCACCCTGAGTAAAAATCACAATTACAATTTTCAACTGAAGTTATAAGACTGTCATTCCAAATAGGCCAAATACATAAAATAACAAATCTGAATGACCCCCTTCATAGCCCCCAAACATTAATACTTCAATTTTAATCATTGTAATCCTTTCTATACTTAATTCTAATTCTTCCCAGAGTTAAAAGAATTTTACCCACTGAAGGAAGCTTGTTGTCATACCAAGTAATGTAGGTTACTTGTGAACAGAGATTTTGGCCTAAACGCGGACTGGAATTTTGTTAAAGACTCTGATGAGTCTCACTGAATCTTGTTTTATGGTTGAAATATCATGGGCTTCACATCATAAAGGTGAGCTCAACATCACTAATCATTAGGGAAATGCAAATAAAAACCACAATTAGATATACTTCACATCCACTATGATGGCTAGTGTCAAAACCAAACAAACAGAAAATAACTAGTGCTGGCAAGAATGGGAAGAAATTGGAACACTTGTGCACTGTTGGTGGGAATGTGAAATGGTACAGCCACTATGGAAAACAGTATGGCTGTTCCTCAAAAAATTTGAAATAGAATTATACTACATGATCCAACAATCTCACTTCTGGGTACATACATAAAAGAACGGAAAGCAGGGTCTCTAAGAGATATTTGAACACCCATATTCATGGCAATATTATTCATAATAACCAAAAAGTAGAAGCAACATATGTGTCCATTGACGGATGAATGGATAAATAAAATGTGGTACATACATACAATGGAATATTATTCAGTCTTAAAAAGGAAGGAAAGTTTGATACATGCCTCAATATGGGTGGACCTTGAGAAAATAATTTTAGGTGAAAAAACCCAGTCACAAAAGGGACAAATATTATATGATTCTACTTATATGAGGTATTTAGAGTAGCCAAATTCATAGAGGCAAAAAGTATGAACTGTGGTTTCCAGGAGCTGGGAGTATAGGGAGATGGGAGGTTGACATTTAATGGGTATAGAGAGTTTTAGTTTTACAAGATAGAAAGAGTTCTGGAGACTAGCTTCTTAACAATTTTAATGTACTTAAGATTACTGAACTGTACACTTAAAAATGGTTGCTACGGTAAATTTTATGTTGTGTATATTTTACCACAATTAAAAAGTGTTTTTAATTATGTTAAGAATCAAAAAGTTTGATAACGACCTGCAATGATGAAGATGTGTAGAAATAAGAACCCTCCTGCACTGCTGATGAGAAAGTAAAACAGCCTGGCAGTTCCTCAAATGACTAAACATAGAGTTACCATATAAGGATCCGTCAACAGAAACTTCCAAAACTGAAAAGCAAAGAGCAAAAACACTGAAGAAGATGGAACAGAATATTCAAGGACTGTGAACAACTACAAAAGATGTAATATGTGCATAATGGTAATACCAGAAAGAGAAGAGAGAAAGGAACAGAAGAAACTTTGGAAGCAATAATGACTATGGGGCTTCCCTGGTGGCGCAGTGGTTGAGAGTCCGCCTGCCAATGCAGGGGACGCGGGTTCGTGCCCCAGTCCGGGAAGATCCCACATGCTGCGGAGCGGCTGGGCCCGTGAGCCATGGCCGCTGAGCCTGCGCGTCCGGAGCCTGTGCTCCGCAACGGGAGAGGCCACAACAGTGAGAGGCCTGCGTACTGCAAATAAATAAATAAATAAATAAAATAAAATAATGACTATGAATTTCCCCAAATTAATGTCAGATATCCAGGAAGCTTAGAGAATACCAAGCAGGATAAATGCCCAAATTACTACATCTAGGCATATCTTATTCTAACTGTAGAAAATCAAAGATAAAAAACACTTGAAGCCAGAAGAAAAATGAAGTACTGATACATGCTAAAAACATAGATGAACCTTGAAAACATCATGCTAAGTGAAAGAAGTCAGTCATAAAAAACCATATATCATATGATTCTATTCATATGAAAATCCAGAACAGGAAAAAATTTATAGAGATAGAAAGTAGATTAGTGGTTGCTTGGGGATGGGGGTAGAATTATGCAGAGATAGGGGGCTGATAGCTCAAGGTTCAAGGTTTCTTTTTGAGATGATGAAATTGTTCCAAAATTGACTGTGGTGATGATTGCACATATCTGCAAATAAACTAAAAACCACTGAATTGTACATTTTAAATGAATGAATTGTATCATAAGGAAATTATATGTCAATAAGGCTCTGAAAAATATTTTTTTAAATGTGAAGGTGATTGGTCTCAGTTTATATTGCCCAGTTCTTTGTCTACTCACAGAACTCTGAAACGCTTGCCCAAGTTGAGCCCTTGACTAGATTTTTCATTTCTTTGGCTCTTATGATTTATACACATGTTCCAAAATACTAAGACCTTTGGATCCAACGAGAGCCTTAGCTATACAAATGTATTTTCTATCTAACCTGATAGAATCTTGCATTCTTTCCTATTCTTAGTACCATACAACTCTTCGGGATATCTAAAATGATATCCAAAAAATTCTGGAGGCCTCATGTAGCCACCACCACACACAAGAGCATTGGGCTGTCAAATGTGCTATTGGTGAGACTACTACTATTCCTAATGTACTTCTCTGTGGCCAAAGGATAATTTACAAATAATAGTAATTCTCTGAATTACCAATTTGCCAAATCTATAAAATTTACCACCAAAACTTTTCAAAATTTGATATTATTGCCTATCATAAAGTTTATATAACTTGGTAATGGAGGGGATGATTTCTACAGTTTTAACAGGAATATTAAATTTATCAAAAACTAGAGATCAGGGGACTTTCCTGGTGGTGCAGTGGTTAAGAATCTGCCTGCCAATGCAGGGGACACGGGTTCGAGCCCTGGTCCGGGAAGATCCCACATGCCGCAGAGTAACTAAGCCCGTGCGCCACAACTTCTGAGCCTGCACTCTAGAGCCTGCGAGCCACAACTACTGAGGCCGTGCGCCTAGAGCCCATGCTCCGCAACAAGTGAAGCTACCACAATGAGAAGCCTGTACACCGCAATGAAGAGCAGCCCCTGCTCGCCACAACTAGAGAAAAGCCCGCACACAGTAACAAAGACCCAACACAACCAAAAATAAATAAATAAATAATAAAATAAATTTAAAAACTTATTAAAAAAAAAAAGCTAGAGATCATAGGGTGATTTAGTCTTGTGAATATACTTAATATTTGGAAAAGGAACCAAAATTTTCAGTAACTATTGGTAAAGCAATAAATGAATATAGGTGACTGTGAGACTTATGACTTTTAATACAGAAATGTTGTAGTTCACACTGTTATGGGCTGAATCATATCTCCGACAAATTTATAGAGAGAAGCCCTAACCTCTAGTTTGACTGTATTTAGAGATGGGGCCTCTAAGGAGGTAATTAAGGTAAAATAAGGTCATAAGGAAGGAGTCCTAATCTAATAGGACTAGTGTCCTTACAAGAAGAGGAAGAGACCCCAGGAATGTTCACACACGGAGGAAAGGCTACGTGAGGCCAGTGACAAGGTGCCATCTGCAAGCCAGGAAGAAAGATCTCATAAGAAACCAAGTCTGCCAGAACCTTGATTTTAGATTTCCAGTCACCAGAACTATGAGAAGATAAATTTCTGTACTTAAATTACCCAGTCTGTGGTATTCTGTTATGGCAGCCCAAGCAGACTAACACAATACAAGTTTAAAAAGTTTTTTTAAAAAATTTATTTATTCTATTTTTTTGGCTGCGTTGGGTCTTTGTTGCTGCACCTGGGCTTTCTCTAGTTGCAGTGAGCAGGGGCTACTCTTTGTTGCAGTGTGCGGGCTCTAGTCACTTGGGCTTCACTTGCAGCACGTGGGCTCAGTAGTTGTGGCTCGTGGGCTCTAGAGCGCAGGCTCAGTAGTCGTGGCGCACGGGTTGGGTTGCTCTGTGGCATGTGGGATCTTCCCGGACCAGGGCTCGAACCCATGTCCCCTGCACTGCCAGGCAGATTCTTAACCACTGTGCCACTTTAAGGAAGCCCTAAAAAGTTTTTATAAATTCCTTTTTTCTATTTTGACTGACCCTTGAGCCTTCTTTTTTTTTTCTTTGTGGTACGCAGGCCTCTCACTGCTGTGGCCTCTCCCGTTGCGGAGCACAGGCTCCGGACGCGCAGGCTCAGTGGCCATGGCTCACGGGCCTAGCCACTCCGCGGCATGTGGGATCCGCCCGGACCGGGGCACGAACCCACGTCCCCTGCATCGGCGGGCGGATTCAACCACTGCCCCACCAGGGAAGCCCCCTTGAGCCTTTTTTAGATGATTTTACTAACTTCCTGTCACACAGCAACTTCAAGTTGTTATGTTTATCAACTAGAGGCCAAAATGTAATTTACAATGTGGTGGCCCCTGTATCTTCCTAGTTATTTGTTTGTTTTGGCCTTACTTTTTTCATCTTTTAGTGTTCTTTAAGGATTTGTTACCAGGTTACTCTTTCTTGCATAATTCTTTATTCATGGCTAATGTATTTTGAGTTTGAAGTTCTTCCGCTCACAGTAAGTATAGTAGCCCCCTCTTTGTATCTTCACTTCACTCCTGCATGTGGATACGCTGTCCAGAGGACACGACCCCATGGTTTCTATTAGGAAGTAAGATTTCAGCAAATCACGCGGCTCAAGTGTTCAAGAGTTTATCAAAGTTTTGATTTTAGTTCAGTTTTAGTTTTGTAGTATTTTTTTTTCACCCTGGTCATTTGCAGTGGAATTGTCAGTGCAGTTGTTATAGGTCAAGTTTCAGGTGTTTAATACTTGAGACATCGAGCACTTCTCAAAAGCTTAAAACACATGCAAAATGTTCATGCTGACTGATTAACAGTGAATTAAGAGAAGTAGAGAAGGCTGGCTTGAAAATATGTTAAAATAAAAACCCATCCCATTGTTTATAAATCATAAGAAGTCAATACAATTACATTTGTAATTTGAAATACACAAGACATTTTTCTTTCTTAAAGTCAGACTATGGTAAACCTATGATATCCTGGTTTGGCTAACCACTGCAGCTGCAGAAAAACTAAAGCCAAATGAAAGTTTTGAAAGAAAAAAAAAATCCCTAAATGTATTGCAACCATCTCATGCATCATGGTTACTGATAGTATTAGACAAAGTTAATGGAAATGATTTGAATTTCAGCAGATTGCTCACTTGACAAACTGGTTTTCCAGCAAGTTGATTTTCTCCTCTCCCTTTCTGAATGTGTGCGCCATAAATGTGCATCCATACAGAAGTTTAAGCAGTAAGGTAAATGCATTCAGTAACTGTGAGGTTTTTTTTTTTACTACATTATCATCTCCATAACTAAAACAAAAAGAAACCACCTCTCTGTCAAATAACATGATACATTTGTCATCTGAAAGGACAACCTTCAAGTTGGAAAAGTTTTTAAGCTTAATGGAGGTTACTAGTGGCAAATTTAATCTCAATGGAAACATTTTTTTGTGTGTTATATACTAACTAGAAAGATCGCTTTATTCATCTGGACATTTTAAAGCACTTAGTAAAACAGCTACTTGACATTTAACATTTTTCCCTCTTGAAAACAAATTTATCTTTATAACGGTTTGAAGTGATAAATATACCGAATGGAAATGAATACTTCACATGGCACCGTTAATGGGAAATAAATAGATGTTTTAAATATTTGCTCCTAGAGGTCTCTTCTTGAACTTAAGCATAAGTTATCTAAACAGTTGAAAAAAGATTTATAGTTATGAAGAGGCCTATATGTCAAGGAAAGTTTTATGATATGTTCCATAATAAATTAGCAATAAATGGATACAGGTGACTGTGGAATTTATGACCTTTAATGCTTTAATACTGCACTAAAGAAAAACTAATTATTAAGGTCCTAAAGGGTAATATAAGAATACTATCTACAAATTGTCAAATTAAACCGTTAGTGGTAGGTATTTGAGGTAGTTGCTTTTTCTGTGGCTCATCCTGTGAGGCAGATATAGATAAATACAAAAAAACTCAGTGCCTTCAAGTAGTAGAACAGCAGCTGGCAGGCTTTCTAGCTGAAACTAAAGAATTACTTCTAAAATTTGTTTCTTCTGCTTAAAAATAATCATTCTTTTATCACTTTAGTGAAGGGCTATGTCATACTGGAAAAAAAAATGATTAATTTCACTAGATCCTCTCATAGCATTTCTTGCCCATTTCCCCCTCAAGCGTCCCATGAAGATGTCTGAACACAAGAGGTCCCATAAAAAGTTGTCTGACGGAAAAAAAAAATCAAATTTAAGCGAGTTGCAGTTTTTAGAACTGTCCTTAACGTAAGAAATTTCAATTGAAGCACCCGTTGTGGTGAAGCATCTCCACTTTCATCCTTAGTTTTTCACAAGAAAAAAAAAAGAACTCACCCTTTTCTTCCTAATTTGAACCTCACCAGGAGGTAGATGAGTTTATTTCCTAGAGGGAAGAGGCTATTGTAAAAGTTGGCCTCTAAAGCGATCTTCCACAGTTTCCAATCTCTCACCCTTTTAATCCATTCTCCACACTAACGCCAGAATGGTCTTTATTTTCAGGGGGAAAAATGTGATTATATCACATCTCTGCTTAAAATCCTTTGCCGGGCTTCGGTTGCTTAGCCCAACTCCTAAGCGAGGCAGAGGCCCTTTTGTGATTTGGTCCCCCCTGTCTCCCCGGGCTCCCCGCCTCCGGTCGGGAACGCTTGACTCCGCGCGATGGACCACTGGCGGCGCGTGCGTGGCTTGCCCGTGACGCTCAGTGTTCTCACCCTTTGCTTCTGCTGCTTGAACAATCTTTCTCCTTATTCTTCCTTTTCTTTCAAGGACCAGCTCAAACGCCACTCAACGTGTCCTGTCATAAGAGTAACAATGGCCCTGTCAGCATGCATCGTTTTCGCAATGATTCCACTTCATCTGATCCCTTTCCTCGCATTATGGGTTAATCGTCTAGGTGCCTGTCTTGTTACTCAAGTGAAAATCGTGGAAGGCAAGGACCTCGTCTTGCTTCTTTTCATTCCCAGCATCTAAGTCTATAGGGATATAATAGTGTTCAATAAAGTTTTATTGAATAAAAAGGCTGGGGATAGGGAATTGAGAGGGGGGAGGTGATCGGAGATGGATTATGAGTCTGAGACAGGGGTCAGTAAACCTTTCTTGCTTGTAAGTCCAGAGTTAAGAGAAGTCTTGGATAGAAACCAAGTTAGCCTGTGCCCAGGTTTCATCATTTCCTTAACAGGCTGCTAAATAATAGCATAGAAAAGAATATACATTATCTGAGATTGAAAGATGGGGGAAAGTTAATAAGGAAATTATAACTATAATAACAAGGAAAACAAGGAGGTAAGATCTCTCAATTTGGGACACTACTGTATCACAGGGAAAAGGACTTAAAACTAAAACTAGAGTCAGAAGACTGAAATGAAATCTCACTCACTCTGCGATCTAATGGAAAGTGTTTATTTTTTCTTACTTTGTTTTCACTTCTGTGAAGACGGGGATAATAATGGATACTTCCCACTGTTTTCAGGTGGATTAAAAGAGATAATGTAAATAAAATGATGATAATAATACCTACCATTTATTGAAGATCTGCTGTATGAGAGGCTTTGTGCTTTATATACATTACATTTAATTTCATTTTGAAAAATGTACAGTGTTTTTGTAACCAGCCTGTTTATCACTTAGACATTGGTACTCTTTTCCAAACAGTCATGAGAAGTCTGACTTCTTTAGATTTTGTGATATCAGATTCTTAGTGGAGAGACGGGCTCACCGAGCGTCTTTACTTTAGACAAAAACATTCCATAAATGTTTCTAGTGTGTGCAAGTGGCTGATGTCTAGCATTTTAACCATGTGCTTCCTTAAAAAGAAGGCCAGTTATAGTCAAACTGTGAAAGAGGCAAAGATGTCTGTCATTTTCATATTTCTGTCTGTCTCTCCCTGGCCCCAATGACTGCAGTGTTTGTGCCCCAGGGTCCCCTGTGACCTGCCCAAGGACTCCATATCTGGTGCTCAAAAACGACCTCTTATCCTCCCCGCAACCTAGTAAAAGACCCAGAGAAGCTGATGAAACTAATTCACCCCATGGCAAGCTAAGTGTCTGCTTAAGTCTTTCTGGGTGGGTGTTTATAAATGTAAAGAAGTATACAAATTAATGAATCTATTTAGTTAAGACTTCTTCATTTAAGACTAATCCAGAGGCAGATTCACTTAACTTTCAGGGCCCTTCATTTGCTTGATCCCCCTTCTAAATGAATATTTACCCAAGTCATTTACATTTAAGCCCCACAAAACTTGTAATAACCCCTAACAAGTCCTATCTAAAATGTTCCAGCACAATTCTTCTTGGCTTATGGCTTTGCCTCTGGGATTGGCTCATTTTCTTCTCAACCGTTTTCCATGATCTCTCATTCACTGACTCTCCCATGATCTTTGATTCACCATCCATGCCTTGGGTAAATCTGAGGCTGGGCAAGGCAGTAAGGGTATCACCAGAAACTCCAATGTTACTCCAGCTCTCTATGGCTCAAAGTGTACCCTCCAATTCCAGCTCTCAGAAAATTCCACCCTTCACCTCTTGAGTTTAAATGAATATGGTTATGATCACCCTATGCTAATAAAACAAATTATTAAAAATTTGCAATGTAAAAGGGTACCCAAGAGTGTTTCATTGTGGTGATGGAATGCTTCTGTACCGGATAGTGTTGGTGGTTACATGAACCTATACATGTGATGTAATACTACACATCAAAAAAAGGGGGGGGATACATGTAAAAACTGATAACATCTGAACAGGGCCTATAGTTTAGCTGATAGCACTGTACCGATGTCAGTTCCCTAAGGTACTATGGTTATATAAGGTATTATCATTGGGGCAAGCTAAGTGAAGGATATATGGGAACTCCACCATTTTTGCAAATTCCTGTGATTCTTAAATTATTTCCAAATAAAAAGTAAAAATATGAAATGGGTTATTTCTAAATCCATCTGAATAATCTTTTCAGGTTTGGGGTTTAGTTGGAAATACTGGTAAAAACCACCTTTAACATACACCCACTCTTACCCTCTGCCCAAAATGGAAGAATGAAACAACAAAGAGTGTAGAAAAGTCTCAGTTTTCACTAGCACCTTGTTTTAATACATATTTCAGCACAGAATAAAAAGCCCTGCTTTCTTTTACACATCTTCCTTTCTCTAAGTGCCAGAAAGGTAGATGGCAGATTTGGGGGGACCTCCCACTGTGATCCTTTTCCCCACCTATCACTAATCTCAAGCAAGAGTCAGGAAACTGTCTGAAGGCTGATGTGAAACAAGCATATCTTATCCAAGGTGGTTTAAAGAGGATGCTTTCACTGAGTGGAAGGTCAGACTACCTCAGTGATTTCTAAAATACACAGACTGTGCCAGTACAATACGAAGATTTCAGCTGTCTGCTGCTAAATGAGAAAAGCAAGGAGAATAAAGTACACAAGTTATTTTAAAATTGATATAGCCGCTTGGGGGAAGGACCAATCTTTTATCCTGACATTATGTCCTTTGAATTTTGTTTGTGCATGTTGAACTTTATTTATAAACTCCATTTTGTTTTTATATTGTGTTTTATGAAATGATGATAGAAGATAATTGTTCATTTATACTTCTTGGCAAAATAAAACCTGGCGATTCTAAGTCACCCATCTTCTAATTTCCCCAGTCTGTGAAATCTGACATCCAAGAACCACTGGATTAAATGTCTTTAAATCATCTTTAACATTTAATAGATACTCATATACTTAGTCATTTATTTTGCTTATTATCTGCAAAGTGTAGTTCCAGGAATTATGGGATTCAGCTCTCCAAAAACTAAAGACAGGTGCAGAAATAATAATAATAATGCAAGGCAGAAAGTGAAAAGTGCTGTGCAATTTTGGAAAATAAGCTGGAAATTTATTCTGACACTTATAAATACAGGCAAAGTTGGAAAAGGTAAGAACTGAGATGTCAAGTGGCATGAAATTCATTGTCTAGACCTTTTGGGCAGAAAGGGAGTCTCATATCAAGATTGACAAGAGTGAAGGCTGGAGAAAGGCAAAGACTGTTAAACTTGAAATAACATGCACTACACTAGAGCAAGTTTAAAGGGGCTCAGACATGAACCAGAACACATGTCTCAGGGAAATCCTCATAGCACAAAGGGAATGAAGTCATTTATCTCTGTACCTTAAGCAGTTTAACAATGAAACTTTTTTTTTTTAACATGCTGAATCTGAAAAAATATTGTTTGACCACAGAATTATTTGATATTAGATTTTTTAAAGCTGAATCCTTAAAGCTAGTAAATTTTTTAAAAACCAGTATCTCAATATTTGGATTTATATACATGATGAGCAAAAGGGAGGGAAAAAGCAAGAAAGAAAAGGAAAATGTGAAATGAAAGACAAATCAGGAAAGTTATCACTGAGAGAAATAGGGAGTTGGGGAAGGGAGAGCAGAGGAAGGCTGGTGATGGAAGAGAGTTAGAAATTCCTCTGTTGAAAAGAAGATTTTGTTTTCTCACTTCTTATTGTCAGTTACAGCTTTGTTCATGAAACATATAAATAGCTGTTAGTCTCAAAGCTCCAGAGTGGTGGCTGTATTTGTTTTAACGTCTACATAGGTGAAATACCACTAGTTAGAGCCATCATTAATTATGCTAGGCATTTTATCCAACATGCTTCCAGGAATTTTAAAACTTAGTCTATCAGTTTCCCTTAGTTTCTAGGCTTCCTCTAGTACATTAACAGTATAATACAATCTTGAAACTACATTATAAGGGCTAGAAAAACATAACAATTTCCTATTTCATAAAGCATTATACTTTATGGCACAGCTTTCTAATATGATTATGTATAGTGCCAAAGAACTGATAATTCAATTCTCTAGTCCTTACCACTTTTTTTTCCCTAAAGATATCTGGGTGTATTTCAAATGTGGGTGCTATTTTAGCTACCTATTTCTGTGTAACAAACTACTATGAACATAGCAGCTTAAAGCAATACATGTTTATTATTTTAAAGTTTCTGTGGTTCAGGAGTCTGGCATAGCATAGCTGCTCTGCTAAGAGTCTAACAAGGCTACAGTCAAAGTACTAGCTAGGTTGTGATCTCATGTGAAGACTCGACTGGGGAAGAATCTGTTTCCATACTCATTCTGGTGGTTGATAGAATTCATTTCTTGGTGCTGTATGACTGACATCCTTAGTTCCTAGAGGCTGTCCATGCTACTTGCCACATGAACTTCTCCATAGGCAGTTCACAACATGGCAGCTTAATTCTTCAAGAGCAGCATGAGACTGAGATCTAGAAAGAAAGTCATATAATGTGATGTAATGGGAGTCACATCCCATCATCCTTGCCACATTCTAAGAGTTAAAAGCAAGTCACAGGTCCAGCCCACACTCAAAGGGAGGAGATTATATAAGGATGTGAACATCAGAAGGCAGGGTTCATTGGGGGTCACCTTAGGGTCTGTCTGCCACAGGTGTTAAAATAAACCTTTCATATTTTGATATCCTTTTACACAGACAAAATTTAAAAGGTGAAAGTGATAATATGGAACAGTGTTTTTAATAGGGAAAGAGTTAAGGTCTAGAGAATTTAAAAGGTACTTTTAACAAACTCAGAGTATAATAAATAAAATTCAAGTTTAGGTTTTAAAAATTATTTAACTAATGTGGAACTGAATATACATATATATATATATATATATATATATATATATATGTCAGCTAACTGATTTCTTGAAATGTTTAAGCGCTAGCAATAGTTTTACATGCTCCAACAGTATTCAAAAATAAACAAAGAAAAAAAAAAAGAAAAAAAAGGCTAGTAGAAAATACTTGCAATTAACTTAACAGAGAGAAGATTAAATCCAAAATACATAAAAGCTTCAACAAATTACTGAAGATAAATAAAAAAAAAGAAAAATGGACAAAGTATGAATAGGCAATTCACAAAGAAACTGTATATTAAATAAAGAAATAAATGCTCAATTAAGTTTACTTATAATTAAGTAAATAATTTATCAAAACAATAATAAGGGGCTTCCCTGGTGGCGCAGTGGTTGAGAGTCCGCTTGCCGATGCAGGGGACATGGGTTCGTGCCCTGGTCCGGGAAGATCCCACATGTCGCGGAGCGGCTATGCCTGTGATCCATGGCCGCTGAGGCTGCGTGTCCGGAGCTTGTGCTCCGCAATGGGTGAGGCCACAACAGTGAGAGGCCCGTGTACCACAAAAAAAACACACACACAAAAAAATAATAAAATATAAATGTTCACTCACACAATTGAAAAGATAAAACAAACAAAAAAAAGATGTGTAATCTCAAGGGCTTTTAAGGAGGTGAGAAAACAGGCACTCATATTTAGTGAAAAGATAAGCTTTTTGGAAGGCAGTTTAGCAAAACCTATAAAATTTTAAAAAGGCTTACTATTTGACCCAGCAATTTCATTTCTGGGAAACTATCCTAAAGAAATACTCCCACTTTTTTTTTTTTTTTACAGTTTTACCCGTATTTTTTTTTGGCTGCGCTGGGTCTTCATTGCTGCACGCAGGCTTTCTCTAGTTGTGGCGAGCGGGGGCTACTCTTCATTGCGGTGTGCGGGCTTCTCATTGCGGTTGCGGAGCACGGGCTCTAGGAGCACAGGCTTCAGTAGTTGCAGCATGCAGGCTCAGTACTTGTGGCTCTTGGGCTCTAGAGCGCAAGCTCAGTAGTTGTGGCGCACGGGCTTAGTTGCTCTGCGGCATGTGGGATCTTCCCAGACCAGGGCTTGAACCCGTGTCCCCTGAATTGTCAGGTGGATTCTTAACCACTGCGCCACCAGGGAAGTCCCAATACTCCCACTTTTTAAAAAGCAATTCAAAGGGATATTCACCGTAGAATTTTAAAACAGTAAAACACTGGAAATTACTACAGTGTACTATAATAGAGAACTGAATAATGATAGATTCATGCTATGAAATTCTGTGAGGCCAATAAAAAGAAAGAAGTTGACTTATGTCTACTCACCTAAAAAGAGCTCCATGACATATGGAGCTTAAGAAACTGAAGAATTTATATACATATATATATATGTGTTGATCTTATGTATATAAACAAGATACGTATAGATAGGTACATATATGTGTGAAACACATAGAAGAGGACTGAAAGAATGTACATCCAACTCTGACCACGCCCACCTTTGAGTGGGACACAAGAGTAGGAGGGTGATCAGAGACTCTCACGCTTTGTTTTGTGTCACTTGATTTGTTTGTCTCATGTGCACTAAGAATGCACAAGAGTAGAAATTAATGAAGTGCTATCACATTTTTACCATTCTAAATGGAAAAAAACACTTCAATAATTAAAAATAATAAATATTTTTAAGCCAACTATCTAAATTTATTTATGTAATTCCTTGAAAACTTCTTGCTAAGTCAACTAATTTTCCAGCATATGATAAATACAAACAAGAGATTCGAAATTAAGGGTCACCATCTATTTATCATCTATCTATCTAGCTATCTATCTGTCATCTAACATCTACCTATCTACCTACTTATTTAACACTTTTCTATCCCTGTTATTTATACTCTCTGCCTTCCCTAAATAGTTTGTACTGCCCTTCATGCTGGTCCTAAAATTTATAGCTGTTTCCCCACATAACATTTAGTTTTCAGGAGCCAAGAAATGACAAGAATAGAATGGAAAAATAACAAGAATGCATAACAAAAATAACAATATTAAAGTAGACCTGTGTCAACATACAGCTCTAGAATTTTGGCATCATCTGTAAAACCTTTCTTGCCTATGTTCAGGTTTTCCATCTAAAGGTTTCAGTAGCTCTGTTTTCTTAGCAAAATGATAGCAAGCTGTAAAGCGTTCTGATTTATTTTGCCACAGTGAGGAACTTTTTAATATGACCTCATGTCACTTTTTGCTGATATGAATGTTTGTTGCCGTAGTCAGTGCATTCTATTATGCATTCTATACCAGCCTGCAAGCAACATTTTTAATAAAGGTTAATCCAACTTCTTTTACATCGAAAAAGCAACTAAAGAGCTTAAAAATTAAAGCAAAAATTAAAAACATCTGGTTTGGGGTCTTTGCATTTGATTGGGTAAATATGTATATAAATTATACTTAGACCTGAAGGTAGTCCCTGCCCGTTTTTACTTTATGATTACCTCAAGTCAATGTCGTGCCTTGTAAAAACATACCTATGCTGCAGTTATTCCATAAACTCTATGAAATAAAACACATCTTTCTGGCTCAGTGAAGTTCAGAAAATCTGGGTCTTCGCTCCTATAAATGTATCATATTGCATTTACTGGCTAATAAAGTCTCAAAGAACAAGATTGCCCTTCTTCTCACAACTTGATCCTTTACAAATTTACAAATGTAATGCTTTAACCTACTTGAACTCAACTCTGGCTCCCTGAGGGAAGATCCTAACCAAGTGGAAGTGTCTGTTCTCGGTTAGCTGGGCCTGGGCTCGCAGCAGCGGGCGCATCGGGAGGGGGCAGCCGTGTGCCTGAGGGTACAGTTGGCCTCGCTAGAGGTTTATGTAGCCTGAGTTAATGAGGTTAATAAACCAAGGTCAAAACAAGGAGACAAAAGGAGAGAGTGGGTACTGAGGAAGCAGAACACAGGGACCAGGTACCAGAAGGTTTGGTCACAAGACAAGGTCGAGACCTGTTATCAAACGGGAGGCCAACTCCCCGAAAACCAAACAGAGATAAAAGCTGAGGAATAGGTGACATTCTTCAGAATCAAAGTGTTCGTTCCCTCCTAGCCATCAAATGCTGGGAGAAATATTTCTCTGCAGAGCTTCTGTATCTAGACAATCACAGCCCCCTTACCTGAAGGGCCTTTGTGACATTCATGTGGCCTTATGGAGGGTCTCATGATAAAAGGCCCTTACTCAAAGGCCACCCAGAACAAGTCATTTTAGTTTGTTTTTTGGTTAAAAGGGTATAGTTTGAAAAGAGAAGCTCCAAAGGAGGTAAATATATATAAGAAACTGTAATGACACTGTAGGCAGTAACTTGAACGTGACCTTGTATAAAAATGGCAATTTCTTTATCAAACAATGAAATGTTTTGTCTATACAACTCCAAGCATTCTGAACTAGGAACAATAAAACAATGAGTTTGCACTGCAAGTAGAGGGAAAGTGGAGAAAAGTAAAATCCAAAGAAGAGAGAAGAAATGAGAGGTAGGGAGAGGGAGGGTTAATGTGTTTTCTCTCCAAAGCAGGGGAGCATGTTTCACCTGTCAGATAAAAAGAGCCCATTTCTGCTGCAAATTATCCTCACGGAAGACTGGATTTTTTTCTGAATTCCCTGCATGTGTGTCGTTGAGTCTGATCACTTAATAAAATGGATAATTAAAGCTGTTTGCTAAATAACTCCAAAAATTGCTTCAGTTTTGACACCGCCACAAAAATGCAACCCATACATTTTCTAGGTAATTTGAAATCAAAGCTTTGGGATCTAAAAGAATTACCTGGTTTTCCATTCTGCTCTGCTAGTTGATCTTCATTGGAAAAAGAACAAACGGTTTCTTAGGGTCTGCGATGCATGCGCTCCATTTGTTTTGAAGTTTTTAACTGGGCAGATGCCCTATCCATTACCCGTGGTTAAGAGCCACTTCGAACTACCTGGCGCCGCCTCCAAGAAGAAGCAGTGAGTGATCATCATCAAAACGCTGACAGTAAAATGTCTGTTTCACTAAATTTCAAAATAAACTACTAAACGCACTGTGACCACTGGCCACCTTGTGCTTGTTTCCTTCATCTTTTAACAGTTCAAAATTTTATGGAAAACAAGTACTTTTCATGAAAATGGTTGGAGCTCTGGCTGTCCCTAGATGAATGTGGGTCCCTCCAGAAATAACATCGCATAAGGTCCCCAATTGCCAGCATTTTAATCCAGGTAAAAAAAAATCAAATGATGTGAGTCTTTGTGGCAACCCTAAAGGGCAAAAGGTCAGCCAGAAGGTCTGCAGGTGGTCCGTGGAGGTGAGGAGGGGAGGGGCAGCTAAGGAGCCTTGAAAGGCTACAGCTTCTGAAGAATGTTCTCAGGAAAACAAGTACCCCGTCCGCCCCAACACACACACACATTTTTCCGTCCTCGCTCCACTCCCTATAAGAGGTCTTGTTTGTTTGTTTGTTTTGTTTTATTTAGCATATGTGGGGACCAACCGCCACCATCTCATGAGTTGCTGTCATAGTCCCACCGGGCAGGGGCTGAAACGACCATCTTTGATTAACATATGGAGAAAATCCACCCTCTGGTTTGGAGCTGAAATGCCAGTTGGTCTTTGTTTTACAAATGTGTCTGTAGTTTTATCTTTACTTCTGATGCAGATGAGGCACCGTGACTTTTTTTTTTTTTTTAAGATGTAAGAGAAAAACTTCCGAGTGAAATATGTGTTTGCAGTGGTAATGTGCTTGCCTGAACATTTTGGGAAATATTTGCTTATTCTTTACGACAAATATTTGGCAGAGCATCAGTGTTTTAAATAGTAGCTAAAACTCTATAGTGGATATATGATTACCCAAGGAGTGGTAAACATTTCAATTCAGTTCTATGTAGTATTGCTTTCCTAGTCTATGCTTAGCAGCCTCTAAGTGCTGGAAGATTGCAAAGAAGTGTAAGAAGCAGCTCCAGCTTTTTGCAATGTTATTGAAGAGAAAAGACAGAAATAACAGACGGTGCAAGAGAGCATGAAACGAAGTACCAACATGTGTCCTGCCAAGGACATATTCTGGTTTTAAGCACTAAAGGAAAACATAAATTGTACTGAAGCTCTGCTAAGAAAAATGGCTTAGCTCTACTTTCATTGGAGGTAGTATGGTACAGTGGGGGGAAAAAAAAACAAAAACAGATTTTTAAGGTCAGAGCGTAGCAACCCAGGTCAGTGGGGTGACAAATATCTAAGCCAGAGGGTTCTTATGCAGACCTGGGTTTGAATCCGGACTCTTCCTCTGATTCGTTTTGTGATCTTGGACAAGGTTAGTTTCCAATTGCAATTGAGGATAATGATATAGTACAATTGATTTATTTCAAAGTCTCAATGAAGTGGGGTATAAACATGAAATGGCTTTACGTTTATCCAATCACTGCTTTGAACATTGTTTTGGGAAACCCTATCTTTCTCATTGGAAGGCTTGTAATTTCTTATCCGTGGGATAAGCCGTACTGACGCCAGGAAAAATGTCCGGTCCCCGTGTTAAACGTTACTTAGATCAAGCAAAATCACTAGGCAGTTTGGTCCGGAAAACACTTGTTTTGGAAGAGAACATCATAAACCCATTCTGGAAGACAAGAGTCAACTAAATAGCTTACTGATCAAGACTAGCTACTTGCTCAACAAGGTTCATTCCAAGACTGGAGTCTTGATTTGCACTTAACCAAAGCTGTTACGTCACAGACTGCCCGGTCTCACCCAGTGACCCCTACTCCTGCCTCGCAAAACCCGCCCCAGCATCACCAGCCCAGACCCTTAGGCCCTTTCCCAACTCCCCACTCTGAGGCACCCCCGAGACTTTGTCAAGGTGGTGTTCTCTCTTATTGCAGTACTTCTAATAAACTTCTCCTGGCTTGATCAATTGGTTTTCTGGTGGCTTTTTAAGAAGTTAATGATCAACACATCCCTCCAGAATATCTTCAGCAGCTCTCATAATATTCTGGCCGCTCTGGAATTAAAACACAAACCTATCTGGTCTGGCTTATAAAGTTCAATTTACATCCTCTTCAAAGCACTCACCCAACCTTACTTTACCCCAGATGTGTGGCTCAAGGGACCTGGGAGGGCAAGGTGGGTTGGCCTTCCTTTAAAGTGGGGGTGAGGCAAGAGGGGGAGGGGACATGGCTTGAGATGACCCTTCCCCCTCTGAAGAACTCACACTCCTGGGAAGAGGAAGGTTACTGGTCACTAGCTGGTTGTGTGGAGAGGTTTTTCTCATATTGCTGCTCTAGCTGGTTCCCTGGGTCCCTATGTCCACCAATATGATGGCCCCTGTGTAGATGGTGCCCATGGCTTTCTCTGGGCACAGTCAGCATCACGCTGCCCCCTCCATCACTAATGTCCTTTTCAAAGAAGAGAATCCTATCCATCACACCTGCCTCACAAAACCTTTCTTGGTACAGTGTTGCCCTGCTCTGCCCCCTCTTATAAACTTTCTGCTCCTTCATATGGAGCCACCAAGAAAATGAGAATAAAATAGAACATTGTAGTGAGAATTAAACACACTTCTAAAATATATGGCCTACAGACAATAACTAGAAATCTTCTTTCTTCCCTGTTATACAGGATACATTGTGATGGTGATACTACCTTTGTAATTAAGAATGAAATATGAGAATATTATCTAAATTTACCATTTTCAAGTATAAGAAAAGGTTCACAAACCAAACTACAAACTAATGTAAATTTACCATCAAGTATTTAAAAATTCTTGTCCAGACCAATAAGGAAAAAAATTTTGGTGCCAGAGTGATGCTCTATTTTGACTTTTTGTTGTTGTTGCCTCTTAATGGATAAACTTTAATTCCATGTCTTAAAAATGGATACGTCGTTGTTGATGTGGTTAGACTCTATTCAAGGTGTGAAATTAGTATATGCCAACATGAAAGGGGCATAGTTTTCTCAATAACACTTTCCATGACATGTCTTAAAGAGTATTGCTATTTGGGGGAGAGCCAAAAGAGCAGAGTGAGAAATACTTACAGCATATGACTGTAATAAAAAAATGTAATCATGAACAAACAATACGTTAAACTGGTAGGACATAGTTTACATTAGATCACAGGAATGAATATCAAAAATACAGGCAATATTTTTGAAAAAACAACCAGCAGTGAAAAATTTATTTATAATGCAAACCAGACACTCCAAAATAATTTGTGGTTTACTTAATTCTTACCGTTCATCCTATATTCTTTTGAATAAGCTGAAGGAAGGCACCCGAGTAACTACCTCAGCTGTTTTTGATTTTGATTCTGAATTTTCAGTGAGATGAAAACTCTAGTCTATACTACAAAAAGAGATGGCATGTCATTTTTAGAAATTTAGATTTTTCCCCCTCATTGTAGATACATATTAAAAAGAAATGTATTACAATAAATTACTCTATTTCCAAATTGTCTCATTATTTCTGGGCAAACAATAATTACATATAAATTCTGAATAAAGGAATATCACATTGCATCTTATGCGTTCTGCAATAGGCACTCACAGAAAATCATTACAGTAATAAAACCAGCTGTATGTAATAGAAAGCAAATGATTTACAATGTTACTATGAGAAACTACTTTATTTCATATTATCATAAAAAGAGCAGAGCTGAATATTTGCATGACCAACAGAAGAATCCAGGAAATTCCAAACGCAGCTCAGTATTTTTTTAAATAGGTATTAACGCTGGGAGTGATTTGAAAGCTTTCTACTCTAGAGAATATTAGCAATTATAATTTGCAGTCATTATTAGTCCAACAATTGAAAGAAAAAAATCTACAAACACTAATAGAATATAGAAATAAATACTTGGCGTAATATGGGCTTCGATCATACAACATCGACATTACAAGAGCTTACATTTAGTGATTGTGAACACTTTACTTCATTTAAGCTGAGAAGTAGAATGCATTTTTGTCCCTATATGAAGCTTGACCCTGAAACTTGACCCACACCAAAAGTCTTCAATGTCTGTGTTTTAACGTTTTATATGTCATTCATCATAGTTGCCTACCAACAGCCTAGTCCAAGAGAATTGGCTCTGTCCACATCCCTGATAAAGGTGAAATCCTCTGCAGACTGTGGGGTCCCAGCTTTCTCCCTCCATCCAGCCACAGCCATGGGGATAGAGTCAGAGCTACTCTGATATGCCCTGCCTCAAGAAAAGCTGAACTGGGTCTGTGAGACTCTTAACATCACCGAACCAGAGAAAGGTCCCAGGATGCAGAGATTTACACCTGAAGTCCAAGCTCCAAGTCCTTTGTTAGAGCTACTAAATAAAAGTTGTCTTTAGTGATCATGCTTTTTAGAGAAGCACCTAGTATAGGCTGTTTGATAACTTTTATGGTGGAAGCAGTGGGTGGATATAAAACATATTTTAAATATAATTGAAAAGAATATACTAAATGAGTACAGGAAACTAGCTCTTGGTTTATATTTTCATTACTAATCATCGTATATCACAATGACATTAAACTATAACACACCCAATACTGCAACAGAGTAGGCCATCACTTTGAACCTTGGTGTTGTTCTAAGACGTCTTTGCTCCCTAAATTCTAACATCAGTTTTACCTCACGAATGAAAGAATGATTAACTGTATGAAACGTTGCTAATCTGTCCAATAAGATGAGGACTGACCATCGACCCCGGCAACACGTAGGTGTAGAGGAGGGAAGACAAAATCTGATTGGAGCACTTTCAGTAGAAAATGGGAGAAAGAGAGAGCAAATCTTGACAAGACTTTCAGGAAGTTTTCCTCCAAAAAGAAATAGAAAAGTGGGGTGGTAGCTGGAGGGGATGTAAGGTCAAACGAGCGATTATTGTTTTAATATGAGAAGTATTGGAGAGTATGTATATTGATGAGATTTGATCCAGTAGAGAAGAAAACAGCTGAGATGCAGGAGGGAGAAGGGAGGATGGAAGACGCAAAACCTTGAGATGACAAGGGATGAGACGCATTACCTGTGCAGGGGAAATGTCCTCAGGTCGGGGCACAGATCAGTGATCCGCGGCAAGAGGAGAGCAGAGTGAAGGAGAATACTGGAGCCCCTTCATGAACTGTATTTCCATCAACGCATGCAAAATTTGCATTAACTTTGCAAGAAGCCACACCACGATATCAATTTCAACTGCCGTTGGAATCAACCAAGGCTCTACATCTTTTCCCTGTTTGCTGTTGAGAGGTCAGGTGTCCGATCCACCGCAGGTGATTTTTAGGACCAAGTTCACTAGAGACATCACTTCAGGTTAATACATTTGTAGTGTTTGTTATATATACTAATACATTTTAACATTTAGTCCTGATGTACCACCATAAGCTGATAGAAAAGGGGATCCAACACCATCTTATAACATCATGGAGGGACCCCTCAAATCCATGGGCTCTGGCAATCACTTCACTTTGCTTATAATGTATTACCCCTTGTAGTGAGTATAGTATTTTAGGCCACAGCCTGGGGTGATATGTAAGAAATGTAACTATTTTCCCTATTATTCAACTTAATCTCTGTTTTGATTCTCCCATTTCTATCCCTGTCAAAATTCATCCAGAAAACATAACTGGATAAATTTAATAATTTCAGGTTTTAAACTCAGGTAATAATTTCTGCCCCCCTACCCTTCTCCCTGGGACAGAACTGAAGTTCTAAGGGCTGAACTGAATTTGAGGCCCAGGGGACCAGCCAGGGTGCGTCCATGGCTGTTGGAATCTGTTCCCAATAGCATCTCCTTATGTATAGCAATACGTGTAGGTGCCATCATGGTCGGTTCCTGGTCTTGGATCCGTGTACTCCAAACCTTTCCAGTCCAGATTTGGACGATCATTTAAGTCTTCCAGTGGTTTCTTAGTCATTTTCACACCTCTCTGGGGAAGATGAAATTCTCAGAAGTTTTCTGGTGCCTCTCTGATGACAGGAGGCTCAGGGGGTTACCTTGGATCTTCTCTACCTAGGGTTCCCCTGCCCTGATGTTCTACTGCTACAGTTGCTGCTCCAAGGCAGCGTGGTGCAAAGGAGTGGGGAGCTCTAGTACCTTGCTCACTTTCAAGGACCCTCCCAGGAGACAAGATACAAGCGATAACTGCTTTTGGTCTGGAGGCTCTATCAACAATATGCCCAATTCTTATGCTCAACAAAAGCAGGAAGAGAAATGTCATGCACACATTAAAAAATATCAAACAAGCTTGACCTTCTGTGCCAGTATCCTTATTTTTTCCCTTCTCCCTGACCAGTAAAATCTTTGTCCAGTGTAATTCTTCCATCAATTGCATTCTTCCAAAGTTCTTTGTTTACTGCATAAACTTTGGCTTTTGTTACCTCTTCCCTTACTGGTTACTTTGACATGGCAAAGCTGATACTGGACCCTGGTGCAGTAAGTCTGGTTTTCCTAGCTGCTGCCTGAAACTAGGACGAAAGTCCAAGGGGACCAGGTATAACTAAGAATTAGAAGCACGTAAGGTGTTATCAACGTATTATCAACCTTAACAACCACATGAGCTTGCTAAGGTGTGTTTTTCCAAGAGGGTACTGGGATTCTCATTCTATAATAAATTTAAATTTAGTCTGTCTAAGTACAGTGTATTTGACCTATCACATATATTTATCTATGTAGCTTTCAAGTTATTATTTATTCATTACCCTATACATTTGATTGAGTTGAACTTAGCTTGAATGATGGTAAGCTAGAATTTTCTTTCTTTTAAATCTGTCCAACACCTACCATTCTAAGCAACTATTGATGCTACAAGAAAAAGTGTGAATGCTAGTAGGTATGCATGTGAGAGATACAGGACTAAAACCTATGATAAAATTTCATATTTGTAAAATTCTTTATAGTTTACAGCATGTTTTTGCATACATTATTGTGTTTTACTCTCCAGCAAATGTCTAATAAATATAATTAGTAGGCTGAGGTGCTATGTGAGCCTTGGTCTCCTGAATGAAAACCCAACAATTTCCCAACATTGAGCTATGAAAGCAGAAGAATGAAGTGATATCAAAAGTGACTTGTTTTTCAATGGATAGGGTTCACTAATACATTACAATCCCTCTGTAGTTTGTGGATGCCAAACACCACAGAACAGGCTGCTGCTCCAGGGAGTATGCCATGAGCTGCAAAATAGATCAATTGTCTTTTGTTTGGCTCTACGCTTTCACTAAAGCAGTGTTAGGCTCTGGGATTGTGTCAAGGATGCTACGATAATGCTTAAAGCCAATTGAGGTACAAGAGTTGTTCAAAGGATATGAAGGATTTGGTTTCCAAGTTTCCTGCCTCATCCTGGTGTGAGCAATGCCTAAGAGGACAGTCTACTGTACAACCTTCCTCCTTCTTTGTGATGGGATAGGAAAAGGCAATGGTGATGTTTGTGTTGGCTATAGCTTTATCTCTTTCAAATTAAATGAGAATGCAATGTTAAAGAATTTAGCGTAAGGTGAGCAATCAGTAAATATTAGCTATTATTATTAGTACAGAGATAACATGCTTAAAATGAGAGTGGTACACGGGAGTTCGAAAACACTGGTTAGTCGCTGAATGTTTATGTTACTAGGTGTACCGAAGGATGTCATACTTTTGTTTTTAAATTTGTCACAATTCTAAGTAGAAATCTAGTATATTAAAATATTATCTGGTATATGATCTATTACTTAAGTTTCTAATTCAGCTACTTGTAGAGATAGAAGGTACATAATTTAGGGAGTCTTCGTTATTTTTCTGCAACTCAAAATCTGTCTAATAAAGTTGTTAAAATGATACTTTAAAAAGTCAGTATTAAATGTTAAATGAAGGTCTGAAATATTAAGGAGTTATTTTATTTTTATTTGGAAAAAAATGTCTAACAACATTGGGTTTGGCTTGAAACTAAAGTAACGCAGGGCCTCCACTGGCTGGCTCTCACCTGCTGAGCTAGAGAAGCACCTGCTGCAGCTCCAGACCCTTAACCCCTTGGTGAAGAATAGCCCAGAACAACCGTGCTGCTAGCCATTGCCTTCAGATATGAGGAAAGCCGTTGCAAAGAGAATTGGAATTGTACCACCAACCCAATAGCAACGAACATCTTTTGAGAACTTCCTATGTGCCAGGACCTCTCTGAACTTTACATGACCCCTCATTTCATCCTCCCAACAACCCATTTGGCAGATGAGCAAACCTAAATTTAGAGAGTTTACATCATTTTCCAGAGGTCACACTGGTAGTTAGTGCCCAAGGGACAAAACCTTTCCTGGGATGGACACTCAATGAAAGTTGAGTGAATGTTTCTATCTGAGTGAGTGCCTGTATCCCAGGAGCTTTGGAGAAAGTCTTGTTTTAGAAAATGTTGCAAGCCCTTGATTCCTGAGGTGCCTAATGCACCGCACTTCATTTTTACAAAGCAAGTTTGCTCCATTCCTTTCCAATGTCCAAGTGTATGTAGAAAAGGCAAACAAAACCCCTTGAAATTACAAAGATGATTTAGTCAAAACTTGAGCTTAGAAATTCATACAATGCACTTTGTAGTTTGGACAGGAGTTTTTTTAAAAAAACTTCCTTAATTTTTCTTAAGACCTCAGGTTACAAGAGCACAGTTACAGGCACAAATTACACAATCTAAATGCCTTATCCTCCTGGGTAAGCCTGATAAACAACCACGGTAAAACACAGTTGCTTGTTGATGTGAGTCCATTGGGAAGTAGTTCTGGATAACCTGAGATCCAAGTTTGGAAGTAGAAGAAATGTACAAGTTGCTATTTTACTAAAGAAGAATTTAAGTTGCTCAAGGTCATAAATACTGTTGGTTGGTTGACCCAGATGGCCTCTCTCAGTCCAATGTTCCTTCCATTATTCCTTCACTTTTTGGAAGCAAGTATTGCTTTTAGGTCTACCTTGCCAAACTAAGTCCGATGCTTAATTTTGGCTATGTAGATCATCAGTGATCATTTCAATAACTAGAAAATGATTATAATATGGTTTCGAGATCATCGTTCCCTGTATCATAACCTGTAAGTGCTCGGAAGGTGACCTAATCCAGACCACGTAAAAGATAAGCACCCAGTTCTAAGCCAAAACTGTTTTTATTATCAGACGTTCAGATGGACTAAAACATTGTTCAGGCTGATTGAAAACTTCTTAGCAGAAATCTGACCTTGGAGCAAGAAGAGTTGGGTCTAGCCCTCAAAATGAAATGCTTTCCCCCAGGCTTTATATCAAACACACAAAATATAACAAATACTTTTAAAGTCCTCTACTTTGTTTTGGATAGATTAAATAAGTAGAAAGGGAGAGAGAGCAGTAGCTCTTATGTAGGGGGAGAAAAACATCCCATCAAATGGTTTTGCAAGCTGCTCACCAGCTTAATGCTCTCCAAAAGAACATATATATTAGTTCCAGAAATATTGTAATTCTAATCCCTTATTATTTGTTTCTAAAAATCCGCCATCTTGAATTTTAACTGGTCATGAAAAACTATTAACAGATGTTTACAGAGTACAAGGATGATAAGTTTATGTAACTCTGATAAACATTTCTTTCAATAATAAAGTTATCCCGTCCTTGTTAACTTCCACATAAATCCATACAAGTAGCAATGTTCTGGAAGATTTCAGTAAGACTCATGATGGTGAGACAATCACAACTTGAAGACAGATACCTGTGTATTTGCAAAATCTTTTTCCAATAGCAATAATCTCTGCTTTTCAGTAATTGCATACATATATAAACTCAGTTTACTTTATCAATATATACAATATATGTATACATAGAAACAAATCATATATATTAACATATAACATTATTATATATTATAATATATCTATTTATTAAATTATAATATATTATAAATTATACATATTATATATGCATATATGATATGTTATTAGATATTATATACTATAAACAACATGTAAAATTTATAATATATTATGTTGTATGTAATATATAATATATTATGTACAGTATTTTATCTATTTATTTTTATATATAACTTTGAGAATTCTGGAGGTGGAAGGGGCCTCAGAGGCACAGAAAGATTATGACTTGTCACGTCTACAACTCCTTAGTTGCAGAGCCAGAATTAGAACTCATGTCTTCTGATGCTCAGGCCCATGGGTTTCTCACACTATCATTCACAAACTCCTAATAATTTCATTGTCAGTTGTCAAAAAGAGGCATGATTACCAAAAAAAAAATTCCCTGCACATGTGCATAGGAGACATATATGGATATCTCTGCAGCATTGTCTATGATACTGAAAAATTAGAATCAATTTAAATATCCTTTGGAAGGAGAAAAGATCAAATTGGGCTTATTCAGTTGACCCAATACTATAAAGTATTAAAGTAAATCAGTTCTTGTTCTGTGCGTTAACATGTATTGACTTTGTTGAGGAAACAAAAATTGCACAACATAATAGTAAGATACCATGAAGGGGAAATTAAAAAGCATCCATACTAAACATTTTTATGTACAAATATGAATTCTGGTCCACAAATTCTTACCCTTCTCAGCATGTCTTCACAGATTGAAAAAGCTACAAGTAATATGAATAGAAGTTAGGTTTATTACTACTAATGAAAAGTTTAATACTTTTCAAAACCCCTTTATGTAATTTCTTCCAAATCTTGAGTTGTCAGTGTCAATTTCCTCATGCAGGGTCTATAAATAAAAGTTATATTTACTTCCTTTCTGTGATGGTCATTTTCATCTAGGAGAGAGAGCTCTCATTTTGAAGATCTTTTTCTCCTGAATTAGAAAATCCTTCATTAATAAATTACAGAAAAAGGGATCTGCTTTAGTATATTGACCAAATTCAATTAGATAATGATAATGCGATTTGCTTCTTTGTGTTATGGATGTACTACTTCAAATTATTAAATGACAGAAAATGCTTTAAGTGTTTCCTATTATAGACTCTTACTTTACAAATGAATAAACAGAGGTCCAAAGGAGGAAAATTACTCCCCTAAAGATATGTAGCTAGGAATCTGTAGCCCTGGGATTAAGATACAGGCTGTTGACTAGAGCACTTTAAACTACACACCACACTGCTTCTCCTGCATCACAAACTGCGTCCATACACTGCCCAATCCCAGAGACAAATTAATCAATGATAGAAACAAAACAATCACCAAAAAACCCCAATACTAGTTAATAGCTATTATAATTTCTAATTGGCTTGCCAAGTTTACTTTTTTACTGATTATGTGGAGTTTATCTATGTATGTATCTCCAACATAACCCTGAGTTTTGCCATATTGTATATGTATATATATTTTATATACATTGAGTTGTATGTATATTTGCAGCATGTGTGTGTGTGTGTGTGTGTGTGTGTGTGTATATGAAGTCTGAAGATTGTAATGGTACGTTGGGAAAGCTTCTTGTTGCCCTATGTTTCTGAACCTCCATCTGGAAAACAATATCTGGTACATAATGTATATGTTATGCAATGTATATGTGGGCTATTTAAAAACTAAGAGCACTATAATTGTCCTACAATAGATTTGCAAGTCTTAATTTTGAAGATGCCGATGCCCAAAGGGGGAAAAAAGTTGAAAGATTCATGATGATGCTTAGAATAAGTCTCCTTATGGGATTTTATTAAAGGTGCAGCATTTAGTAAATATTTTCGTCTGTGGAATCCTCCACTATTGAAGAATAAATATTGATTAGTTTTACTTTCTGGCCAAATCATTTTTATTCATTGCAGCAGTATTGTTAACAGTTAGAAATTTCAGCATTTTCCTCCTTTAAGATATGTTATTTTTCCAAGCCCTTGATTTTTGGAATTACACCAAACATTTCTGGACATATCATTAGTCATAGGGTAATTTTTAAAAAGTGACTCCTTTAATTCTGGTATGTTGTCCTTATGAATGCAATCCTTTTCCCCTGTTTAAATTATGGTCCTTGTATATTTTTAAATTAGTAAAAAGAATCTTTAGACTGTAAGACAATAAACATTTTTGTAGAACCACTTTGATCTCAGATCTTACATAATTACCATTATATTTCACAGTGAGCCAACCATATGTTCGACTCGACTGACATGTTTTTACTCTTCATACACATAATCAAAAAAGAAAAAAAAACACTTTCTTATAGAAAAACACTTTTATAATGCAATTCAAGTTCTATTTAGTTCATTTTGATTTGTTTGTTTATTTGCTTTCTCCGGGGCAAAAATATACTATTTTTTTATTTTGGCTTAGAACATTAAGTCATGACTTCTGGTCTTGCCAGATAGTAAAACTAAACAATTTTGGCTCTAGCCAAGCTTTGGGAAAACTCAAAAGAAATTTAGGTGCAACAGGGAGAGATGTTAGTAATTCCATTTGTTCAGCTCTTGCTTTTAGAGTATTCCCTGAATTTTGTTGAAGTCTGTTACTGCGTTGCTGTGAATCATTGCTGCCAACTTCCACCCTAGAGATGGCTATATTTCAGATGGGTGAAATGATACTTGTAAACAAGTTTATAATCATTAATAAAGCTTATCAAACAATTTTAAGCTCTTTAGAAACACACATTCACTATTATAGTTGCCTATTTCTTATTTAATTACAACTTTTAATAGAGGTATGACGACTTTTAAAATGCAATTTATAACAATTCTACACTTAAGTTTTTTTCATGAGGTTTATCTTGTTTTTGTAAGTTTCAGGTGTCAATTTATTTCTCCCTGGACATACTGGTTGAAATTTCACTGTTGACTATTCCAATGCACCCTTTAAAAATCCCTGAGAATATTTTTCTTTCAGGTTGACAACAGCCCACTCTGGGATCCAGGTGCAATATTAACAGTATGATGATTTTGTTCTGTTTTCTACACATGGCTTTTTCATACACTGTCTCTCAGAGATGGAAAATTCTGCCTCTTTTTTACATTTTATAGTAAACTTTCATCAGAATGACCTAAAACCAGATCTTTTCATTCTAGATGGCTCAAGATTATTCAAGATTCATCTGTAGTTTGGTTCCCTGAATATCTTGGTGATAAATTAATCTAATATCTCTTTTTAGAGTGCCTACTTCATGCAGAACATACACCAGCCACTGTGTGTAAGCAACACTAAAAAACTGTGGTTTCCAATAAATGAAATCTATAGATGCGAGCAAGTGTCAGTGGGTCCCTGAAAGAATGTGCTAGAATCTGAGTAGTTTTGAGGTTTGTGGTGCTGTCCTTTAGAGTCAGGAGAGTATCTTCTTTCCATAAGATTAAAATAATATATAACGTTATCCCCTCTCCCCCTAAGGTTTTCCAACTGTACGGTTGCTCTTCTGACACAAATGCATTGGGCCCTCCCATACCTCCATTTAAAAAGTAATGAAAAGACCCTTGTTTCTTAAGAGTTTTAAGTGCTGCAGCTAGTATCCATGAGGACAGCGAGAAAACATGGAGAACACAATGTTCTCCCCAAATTGAAAAGTTTTAAACATTGCCTGAAAATAATAAACACAATACCTTACACTTTTATAGTCACTTTAAGTTGGAAAAGTGTATGCACATCTATCATATTGTTTTACTCTCAGTTAGTCTTGTAAAGGGAGAAGGGCATTCAATAATTGAGTGTCTACTGCCTGCTAAACACTGTGAAGTGATGATCCATGATACACAAGGCAATCCAAAGAGGTTAGACTTTCCTTGGGAAGATAAGACATGAACAGAAATAAATACAATAAAGATAGAATGTATCTTGTAATAAACAGAGGGAGGAAGGGAGACTTAGAATTATGTTCCATACTATGCCAGGAAATGAATATGTATAATCTCTTAATACCCCTCCCAACTCTATAGTAGCAATTTTATCAACAATTTATGGACTAGGAAATCCAGGCTCCCAGAATCTAACTTCCTTGTCTCAGGAAGCTAAGTGCCCATCACAAGCTTTGTACTGAATTTCTGGCAGTCAGGACATCAAGCAAGGCTCCTGACTCATCAGCCATTACCCAAACTTTTCCCATTAGATCAGGCTGGTTTCAGAAAAAATGCAGTATTAACACATCCACATTTTCTTCTCTTAACACCGTCCCTTCCATTCCAACAGCGCTGGCGTCCCTCAGGATTTGCCCTCAGGGCAGGTAAGGAACTTGTCGGTTGCCCTTGGTGAGGGAGGCTGTTTGCTTTTCTTAGTTGACTTAGCTGAATACGACCAGAATCACCTCTGCGTTTGGCGTCTGAAGTTAGATAGACTAACAGACTGTGAGCGCCCAAGGGGGTCCTTTGGACGCGTAAGCCCGCAGAGTGGCGATGGCGTCTCAGACTTTACGGAGACCTGTTTTACCTGTGAAGAAAACGAGGTTCAGGGAGGGGAAATGACTTGACCAAGGTCATACATTCGATGGTGGCAGATGTGGGATCAGAACCAGGTCTTCTGACTCCAGCCCAGTGCCTCCCAGGATCTAATTTATTAACCCCTGTGTTAGCTTTGGAATCTTTTATCCGCTTCCCTTTTTCCTGTCGTCTGAGTGGGGGATGTCATTCCAGTCAATTAGCAGCCTTCTCTCGTTTCAAAAAGGGAAGAGTGGATAAGGGGTTGGGGAAAAGTATGTTTTCAGCCAGTTAAAGGGACTGATTTATTTCACCACCACTCATCCACCGCCCGCTCGGTGCCAGGCACTGGGCATCCACGGTACAGCAAAGACAGCTTCCAAAGATTGAAACTGGGTCTCTCCCAAGACCGGGCGTGCCCTGGGCCTTGACTGCCTCCTCTCGGAGCAGTTTCCCGCTGTCCCCAGAGCCCCGCTGCTCGAGGAACCTCCAGCACTGGGCGCCTAGCTCGTGGCCTCACCGCCCGCGCGACACGCCCCCGGTCACCACGGCAACCGGGGAGGTGCTGACCCTTGACCCCGGGCCCCGCCCGGCCCTGCCCCGCCCCGTCGCATTCCCGAGATCAAGATGGAGAAGGACAACCCGGAAGTGCCGCCGCCCGCCTGGTGCTAGGAGCCGCCGGCTCGGCTAGGCCGAGACCCGCGCCCGCCGTCCTTCCGCCAGCGGCCCACCCCGCGGTCCTTCCGCGCCGGAGCTGCAGCGTCCCCCGCCCCCGGTCCCACTCCACCCCACAGCGACCCGCCCCCGCCCCCAGGCCCGCCCGAGAGGAGGAGCCGAGGCGAGGGGGAGGAGGCGGGAGAGGTTTGCGAGAGGGAGCGAGGCCGCACGAGCCGCCGGCGGTTCGTATTACCGGGGTCGGGAGGAGGAGTCCCGCCGGGCCCGCGGACCAGCGCCGGGCGGGCGGGAGGCGCGGAGGAGGCGGGCGGAAAGCCCGGGGCTGCGAATTGGGGCGGGGGCGCCCTCCCACCTCTGCCGCCCTCCGTTCGGGCCTTGGCGGCCTGGCCTCACCTGCCCGGAGGCCTGGGAGCCACCAGTCGCCGCCGAGGGCCAGTCCCCGGGGCCGGCGGAGCGTGGAGGTGCGGACGCGAGGCGCGGGCCTCCGCGCGGAGGCCTGGACTGCGCGGCCAGGTGATGGTGGGCCCCTGTGCTTCTCCAGAGGAAAGGGGACCCCCAGAGCAGCTGTGCCCCCAGGCTGCCCCAGCAAGCCGTTTGGACATCAGCCGTAGGGAAGTCGGGCAGCTGTGAGTTTGCCTGTCTCCGTTAAGTGTCCTTAGGATGCAGTGATTTAAGGAATCAGGCTCTCCCTGCGGGAGGGGCCCTGCCTGCGCTGGTGAACTCGGTGCAGAGAAAAAGGACAGAATGATGCTTTCCGAGCAAGCCCAAAAGTGGTTTCCGACCCACGTGCAGGTCACAGTGCTCCAAGCCAAAGATCTTAAGCCAAAAGGCAAAAGTGGCACCAATGACACATACACTATAATTCAGCTGGGCAAGGAAAAGTACTCCACGTCTGTAGCTGAGAAAACCCTTGAGCCAGTCTGGAAGGAAGAGGCCTCTTTTGAGCTGCCTGGTTTGCTAATGCAGGGGAATCCAGAGAAATACATCCTTTTCCTCATAGTTATGCACAGGTCCCTGGTGGGTCTGGATAAGTTTTTAGGGCAGGTGGCCATCAATCTCAATGACATCTTTGAGGACAAACAAAGAAGGAAAACAGAGTAAGTTATGTAATTTATTTTGAATTGGGGGGAGTTTAACTATTATCTCATTTATGGATTTCCTGTTCTTGGAAATTATTTGTCTATCTGGGGCATTGGTTTTTGGACTGAAATATGACCCAGTTTTAAACACCATATTTGCATGAATCTGAAGTAAAAATAGCCCTTGTGAAGAAACATTTTTTAAGTGGAGTCTTTAATGATCCATTACTCTCTCATTTGTTTGAGGTAAACATCTTCAATAATTGAATATTTTGCGCAGGATTTTAAGTAAACATTGTTTACTTAATAAGAGGACTGGACCATAGTGTTGACCAATTAAAACAACATATATGTAAATTGTTACAATCTTTAAACATTAACAGTTTTTCAGAAAATGGAACATCAGAAAATTAAGTCTGCCAATATGACGTCTTTTATATATATATATATATTTTAATTGAAGTCTGAAGCTGTTAAGTGGTAAATTACCAAATTTAGAACTCAGTATTTTATTTCATCATTATAAACACAGTTGACTTTTATTTTAGCTCAGATTTAAGGGTCAGTACATCTTGATGGAGTCTAAAGCTATTAAAAGAAAAGTTTTAAAAGTATGTACAGATATCCTCAACCTTGAATGCAATTACTTCAAAGTTAGTTCTGTAAAGCCAGTGTGTTTAGACCATATTAAATGCTAGTCAGATTGGAGGCAGTGATTAAATTCTTGTGATGAAATGATTTAATGACATCTTCAATAAAAACATGGGCTTTTTAATATGACTTACAAACTTAGGTTAGATGTATTCTAATTTAAAAAACCATAATGTAAGTTAAAACTAGGATATATGTCTTAAAATTGAAAATAGTATGTTTTCTGAGATAGAGATACTCACCCCTTGCTTAAACTTATAATTTCTCTAGTCTGAGAAAACATTAAAGTTGATGTAATTAGTGAGAGAAAAATATAGGTTGAATTTATGAGGACTTCAGATTTCAAAAATAGCTTTGCTGTTTCAGTTATAACTGAAATTTATTTATGCTTTTAAGAAGAACTTTTATAATAACTTTCTTGAAGTTCATGTTATTTTCTTATATTTTAAAACAGCCATCTCATGTTCTTTCTGTACATATCTTCCTGCAGGATTCTCTTGATTGGAGTTTTTATTGAAAAAAATTTTTTTAATCAGGTCTTTGGTTTAATATATGTAGGGTAAAAGGGTAGAGAGATAAGTAATACTAGGAATGCTGGAGGAAAATGGTAAATATTTAACTGAAGAGATGAAAATATTTTAAAAGAGAAAAGGGTTTAAAGAAAAGTGTAAAGTTGAATATATATCAGTGATTTTAATAACACTGTTTGATACCTACAAAGTAGCATTCAGTTACTTCTGAGGAGTTCTTCATCAAATTTAAACTGAAAAATGGATAATCACCAAATAATTTATTTCAAATTGCCAATTTTAGATGACCTTATTTAGAAGTGTTTTGAATGTAAACTTTTAAGTATATTGCATCTTCAAATTTCATACTGCATTTACTGTACTTTTAGTGTTAATGGATGATATACTACAGGCCTTCTCTGAAATATGTTTTCCGAGTGAAAGTAGGCCCAACTGTGTGAACCCAGAGATTCTGAGGATGAAATAAGCTTTTAAAGTTTCTTCTTGGTTTACTGCTTCTCTTTGGCAGCATCACAATTACAATAAAGTTGGCTGTAAGCGATACTCCAATATCTTGGTCTCCTTACAGAAATTCTCTATTGGCTACTATATGAAATGGATTGGAACTTTTGGGAAGGAAAATGCTTTTAAATGTTATCAAGAGCGCTTGTGATGTTACTGCATTCAAAGTGATTTTCATATGTTATTAAATCTCTAACATTTTCTTTCTTTGTGGGTAAATGGGGACCACGTATTTGATGAGATCTCTTTATTGGTAATATTTCTAGTTTTTTAATATAGTTAATAGCTTCCTTTTCCAGCACAGCTGTACATATGGCCCAGTAAGAGACAGACTTGAGTCACCGGTGTGTTGCAAGAAAGATATTTAATATTCTGCACATTGTTGAGCCTTGTCAGCATATTCCCAAGTGCTTTTTAGAAAACCCGTATGAGTGATGAAGGCTACCAGCTGATTTAGAAGTCCCATGGAACTGCTGGGTGTGACAGTTTCTACTCTTGACACTGAAGACAAGTATTTACAGCTTGTCTTCCAGTTGTGTTATGACAAGCCAAGAAGTGTGGTGGCTAAAACTATCATTTTACTTATTTTTATACCTTGCCTTTTTTTTTCTTTCAAGGAGAGGGGAAGAGGGGCCTGAGCCAGAACACTTTGAGTGGGGCATGGAAAGAGAACTTCTGTATCTCCCACTTTAATGGGTGTCTGGGTCGGTTCTGGCACGAGATTTAAGGAAACAATACAGTATTTAATAATAGAATGGTAAAATAGTTCATGCTGTTATGTAATACCGATTGATTTTTTTTTTTAACGGCAGAAGTGGGTGATGTTTTTTTTTTTTTTAATGCTCATGAAATGTAGTAACTATCAGAGCCCCTAGAGTTAGGTATGACTCAAGCACATGCAGATTTTAGGACTTTTGTGTGCAGCTCTGCAGTGCACCTGCGTCCTGGCCTCTGGCACCCTTACTGCCAATCTTGTCCCATTTCTGACCACACAGTACCAATTGCTTGGGAATAGTTCCCACATGTGTGGTGGTTTTTGAACATGGACCTGTGCCCACTAAAAATTGAACAGAGGCCATATACAGTTTAAATCCAGCACTCCAGAGGTGAAAAAAAAATCAGCATTAATCCACTAAGCCTCAAATGCTATGTCTTCATTTTATCTTTTTGAAGCCTGGGAAAACAAGTGCTATCTCTGGAATGATTCTTGAAGGTCTCATTAAGACTTCCCTATTATATCACTTTCAAAACAAAGCAGCTAGAGTTATTTGTCATGCTTATATTTTCAGTTGGTATATTAAAGTTCTTCGCAGTTGGGTTTTTGGAGGGTTTTTTTTGACGAGGAGGAAGGAAAATACTGTTTTTACAGTTTATATTCAAACACTGACTTGCTTTATCCATTAAAGCTTACCTAAGTCTTTATCTTTCCTTACCAAAGAACAAAACAGTGCAACACATACACACATACACACACAGGGTTGTAGCATGGCTGTTTTAAGAATATAGTTCTAGAAATGAAAATTCAGTAAACATTTATTTAGTGCAAGGCAAACTGCCTTCAAGGAGCTTACACTCTAGCAGGACAAAACCTACATTGCCTTCTTTGTTGGCTCTCATGTCTCCTGATTAAATACAGTGTCCTGTAAGGTACAACCTGGTATGCGTTTAACCTTATTAACATATGTGATTCATCAGATACAAAAGAACTACTATTTTCATGCAGCTGTTATTCATCAATTTTGGCTATTTTCCTTGTTGACTCCGATCTGACATTGAGAAGTTACTTATTCTCTGTGCCTCAGTTTCCTCATATGTGAAATAAGGATGTTAGACTAGATGATTTATTTGGTCTCATTTCTAAAATTCTATGAATTTCGATTACCCTTACTCCCTTACGTTTATTGGGTTATTGCTTCATTTTTTCCTCAGATTTGCTTTGATTTGTTATACACATGCAAACCCTATATGCTTGGAGTTTTTGTTTGGTTCGTTTTGTTTGGGGATTTGTGGGGTTGGGGGGTGCATGTCTTGCAAAGTGGATTCACCTATTTTCTATATAACCTGAGTTGTTAATAGAGCATTTCTCATGGGCCATCCATCGGAAGGATTTCTCCCCCATGGAAAATGCTCTGTTTCCCCAAACTGTGAGTTAATAATTGGATATATAACCTTGCTTCATTTCCAGGCTATTCGAGTGCTCAACTTTGTTTTGTTGAAGGTTCTCTATTCCACAGAATTTATTGCCGTAATTTTTTATTTCTAGTCTCTGAGTTTTCAGATTTCACCATTTGCCTCAGATAAGGGATTTTCTCTATTTAGGGTCTCATGTTAATGCTTTCTATTATAAGATATTCTCTTTTTAAAAAGTCGCTTGTTTTGATGCAACTATATCTTAATTGATTGAATTGCTTCAAATTAAATAGAAAATATTTCTCTTGCATGTTACTTGCTAAGATGTAGCTGGTATATGTATTATGTGCCAGTTTTCTTCTGCCTGGAAAGGCCTTTGAACCAGTCTTCCAATTGATAGTAAATGTAGCTTCTTCTGGTGTATCCTGTAAAATTAGATCAGAGTTCCTTTTGTAGCTAAGAAAATTTAACACTTGCAGAGCTGTATTTAAATGATGACCTGTCTCCGATAATATACGGATATATACGGGATATATCGGATATATACGGGATGGATAATATACTTCATTGTTAAGTAATGTGAAAACATTGTGGAAACTCTTCTAGGCTGGAGTTTGTAGTTTTTTTGGCTGTTTGCCCTGTAGACTGACCATTTGTGACACCAACAGCTGGAGAGGTTCTCATGGATAAAAATACTGTAAACAAAACCAAAATAAACTTTGCTTCTTACACATCATTTAAAAATGGGCAGTGTAATTCACTGAAGTGACTAAAAGCATAGGATATGGCTCCAGTTAAAATAAGTTTTATTTGGTATTGTCACAGTACCAATAGTTAATGAAACAAATAGATTCTAAGAGGAAGCACGTAAGCTTTCTTTTTTCATAAAAAACGCTTTACAAGATTTATTACTATTTGTCACTTCTTGCATTTTATTAATTTGCATATTTTATTCAGGAAGAGGCTTTGACCCATTTTATATGGCAAATTATATGCGATTTTCATGATGAGCAAACTATATGGAGTAGTCTCCCATATTAACAAAATTCTTTTAATAGCTTTTGCAGAGGAACTATTTTGAGATAGAGGCTAAATATTATTTTATTAAAAATTAGTCATTATCATTTTATGGTGCTCAAAAATAGTTTGTATTGATGAATTATTTCAGGGTCTCTGTCTTAGTGTCTTTTACTGCTAAAAAATGTTCTTCAGCCATTAGCAACACTTACCCCAGATGGAAACATAATAGGCTATGTATGGTTGGTAAGAATTTTTGATGATGAGTGATTTTCAAATCATGAAAGAAAAAGTTGTCTAAATAGCTTTTCAAAAAAGACTGATGCCTTCAGTATATGCCACATGACAGAGACTTATCTGTTTTTTAAATGAAGCATTGAATAAAACCAGAAGCACTCTGGCTGACAATTTCTCGTTTAGTGCTTAGATTGCCTTGATGTAGAGTAACTTTACCTAAAAAGCTGTTTGTATACAACAGAGCTCAGTAATCCTCTCTTCATTACATGTTACAACCCAGTTTTTCCTTCTCTTCAAGGTGGTTTAGTTTAGAATCCAAACAAGGAAAAAGAGCCAAAAACAGGGGTGAGATAAAGGTCAATATTCAATTTATGAGGAACAATATGACAGCAAGTATGTTTGACTTATCAATGAAGGACAAAACAAGATCTCCTTTTGCAAAATTAAAAGATAAGATGAAAGGTAGAAAAAATGATGGGACATTTTCTGATACATCTTCTGCAATCATTCCAAGTTCTCACATGCCTGATGCCAATGCTGAATTTTCAAGTAGTGAAATACAGATGAAATCTAAACCAAAAAAGCCTTTCCTTTTGGGTCCTCAGCGACTCTCTTCAGCGCATTCAATGTCTGATTTAACTGGGGCCCATGTATCCTCGGAGAAGCTGAAGTCCGGCACCGTTGCTCAAACGCATCTTCTCGGACACCAGATAGGTTCCTTTGGAGCAGTTCCGGAAAGTGGTAGGTGACTCATGCATTCTTTCTTGTTGATCCTCCGTGGTTTGAACTACCCTCTTAATTTTTAAAGTTTGACTTCAAAGTTAGAGAATAAAAATTGGAGTTTCTTGCTAGTATTTTCTAAATTTAGTCATCGAATATTTATTGAGTACCTACTGTACTCAAAATTGGTAAGTTTATTAAAGGCAGAGCTTGTCTGCATTCAGTACTGTATTTATATTATTAGAGAATAAAAATGAGTCTTGGTTTCTTTTCATGGCCTGGCTTCTTTTTCTTAACTGCTGTTTCTCCTGTCTCAAAAGCCTGAAGCATAAGTGAATATTCCGTTGTATCAGAAAGTTCCTAGAAAAGAAACCTTTAATGTTCAGAAGTAAGAAAGTAAATTTAATGCTAATGATGAAAAAAAGTCTGAGAATTTATAGCACTGTGATGCCAAGCAGAACCTTTAGTTTTGACATTATAATTTGTTTATGTGATTGTTTCTTTCTGAGCTGAGTAAATTACTAATTGTCTAGCAAGATACTAATTGTTACTAGCCTACATAACGCTGTACCTTAGCATTTTAAGGTTGTTTTCCTTGATTATTTTAAAAGGTTAATATCTTTAAATAGCTAATTGCTCTCATTCTAAAAACAGCAGTATGCACACAGAACATGTCAAATAGTGTGATGTAATGTGTCACTGATTATGTACTAACTACAAAATTGTTTGCAGGAAGTCTCAGATCTCCACACAGAAGAACATTAAGCTTTGATACTTCTAAAATGAACCAACCTGACAGCAGTGTGGGTGAAGGTGAATCGTCTTTCGGAAGACAAAATGACCCATTTACAAATGTGACTGCTTCATTACCCCAAAAATTTGCAACACTGCCAAGGAAGAAAAATCCATTTGAAGAAAGCAACGAATCGTGGGACAGCAGCATGAATTTATTTTCAAAATCAACTGAAGTAAGAAAAGAAAATAAAAGAGAAAAAAGGGAGAAAGTTAGCCTGTTTGAAAGAGTGACTGGAAAAAAAGACAGCAGAAGATCTGATAGACTTAACAATGGGGGATCTGATAGCCCTTGTGACTTGAAATCACCTAATGCATTTAGTGAAAATCGTCAGGACTATTTTGATTATGAGTCAACTAATCCGTTTACAACAAAATTCAGGGCTTCAAATATAATGCCATCTTCAAGGTAAGCTTAACGGGGGGAAATTGTGCTATTTTGGAAAATATTGTACTTGAAAGTATCAAATATCCTTTTTAAATTCCTTTTATTTTACTTGAAAAATAATTCTTATCTTATTTTTATAATTAATTTTGGAGCCGGGCAGTGTTGCATACATCTTTGGAATTGAACTTTTTGTCTTAGAAGGATAAAAGATTCTTAATCCCCACTGTAGTTTATTTCTACTTATGTTAGCCAGAAGCTCACCGAAACTTACAGAGAAAACAGCATAGCTTTTGATGAGATGTAGTGGGAGTGAATCACCAGTGGGAGTTAATTCAAGCCAGAAATTTAGGTGATAAGTTGTGTTTCTAGATGTTATTTTCCGGAGATTAGTTATGGACCAATAGCAGCCTATGGACTATTCTTTAAGAAATGCTGGCTTAAGTATTAATGGTTTTCATAATAGGTGTTAACTATCCTTATTAAATGGCTATTTAGAGTAGTTTTTATTTGTGAATGTTTATTGGAATTCAGTGAACCTTGTGGGTACTCTAAATACATCAAAGAGTATCTGTAATGATGACTTATAGAAATAATCTATCATGATAAGGTTTAGATTTTCAAAATCTGTTCTCAGTTATGTAATAGTACTTTTCTAATTCCTTAGTACAGGTTGGAACCGTATGGTTTAAATAAAATGATAGATTTTACAGAAGTGAATGGTGGAATAGCTCATTAAGGAAACCTCAAGCAAAGAGTAAGATGAATTTATTGGAATCTTAAGCAGTCATCATGGAAGAGCATGGTAGACTGTTTGCCATGTAACATAGACATTCTTTCCCAAGGCAAGGACGTATGGTGTTCAGACCCCAGTGGGAAACCTGGCTCAGTAGCTCTGTGACCTCTCTCAACCTCAGCATCTCCATCTTTGAAATAAGGAAAATGATATCTACTTGACAGGATTGGGAGACGATAAATGATAAAGTACGTGGTACAAAGCCAGGCCCCAAATAGGGAACCCATAAACGGTGGTTGCTGTTTACATTGCCATGTCATACTTTGTTCAAGAACAGTGCTTTGTGTTGTCCTACTATAAACAGAAAATAGTACTAACAATTGCCCTTTTAGGCTTGTGATCTCCTGCCTGTCTTCTGATCTTCTAAAACGTGCATTTAGAGTTTTCCAGGGAAAGTCTGTGTTTCTTTTATCAATAAATGGGTATTTGCTGTGGCTTTAGAAAGTATTGTTCAGTTTTCTTTATAGACTGTACTCCAAAGAAATACGTTTTTATCATATGGTATTAATATTTTATTGAAGAGTCCATGGTTTTTTTATGCTATTCTCAAGCATTTCATTTTGATATTTTACATAGTGTACTTCACATATTGCGGTTAAGTCTTAAACTACAGAGGTAAATAGAAATGTATTTGCTTTTATCCCCTCTTTAACTGAACTTTTTTTGAAGAGGATTACTGTAAAGAACTGAGATAACTTAGAGATTGGATAATTTACATAATGTTAGTCAAAGAAAAGCAAGAAAAATGGGAAACAATAGGAAAATAATTTTTAAATTATGGCAGCATATGGAAAAATAGGTATCCTCAAATTTTTAATTGCCTTATACTTGGGCTTATTTACGTGGACTTAAAAATTAATGTTTTAAAAGTGAGTGTGGCATTTTGTGAAATTCAGGCTTTGTTTTGGGTTACTTCGATATTAATACTGTATCAAAATTAGAGCTGTTTCATGATATTTGTATAAAATGATTGCAAATATGTGAAAAACAATAGGTTTTTTAACTTTAAGAATTTCTCTTCTTCATATTCATGAGATGCCAGCTATAAGAACAGAAACATTTGTAGATTCCTGAGAAGTTACTCTTCCTTTTTGTGTCACAAACCATCTTTGTGATAAATGTAAAACATTTGCAATAAACGGGTAGGTCTAATTAATAGTATAAAAAAAGAAGGATTGAATATAAATAGATCTAGGAAGAGAGTGCAGTTCAAATTCTTGGAAAGCAACTTTGTCTCGAGTGGAATTGGGAAGGATATAGTCTAAGGTAGTTTGGTCTATTCATATTTATCCTCCCAGTATCATTCCTCAGTTATATGGGACATTTTAGATTTCTCACCTTAACATCTAAACCAAATGCACTTTTGAAGCTATAGACTCACATCACTAGGACACATGCTGTGAATTATTTTCTTCTGTAGTGCTAAATAGATCCATTTACAGAGTCTCCTGGACTCTTTTTTTTTTTTTAAATTTATTTTCATTAATTTATTTTTTTGGCTGTGTTGGGTCTTCGTTGTTGCACGTGGGCTTTCTCTAGTTGCGGCGAGAGGGGGCTGTTCTTTGTTGCAGTGCGTGGGCTTCTCATTGCAGTAGCTTCTCTTGTCGTGGAGGCCCGCGAGCTTCAGTAGTTGTGACACGTGGGCTCAGTAGTTGTGGCTCACGGGCTCTAGAGTGCAGGCTCCGTAGTTGTGGTGCACGGGCTTAGTTGCTCCACAGAATGTGGGATCTTCTCGGACCAGGGCTTGAACTCGTGTCCCCTGCATTGGCAGGTGGATTCTTAACCACTTGCGCTACCAGGGAAGTCCTCTCTTGGACACTTGTGACTGATGTTTTCTTTTTTCTTTTTTTTTTTTTTTTGCGGTACTCGGGCCTCTCACTGTTGTGGCCTCTTCCGTTGCGGAGCACAGGCTTCGGACGTGCAGGCTCAGCAGCCATGGCTTACGGGTCTAGCCGCTCCGGGGCATGTGGGATCTTCCTGGACCGGGGCACGAACCCATGTCCCCTGCATCGGCAGGTGGACTCTCAACCACTGTGCCACCAGGGAAGCCCGACTGATGTTTTTGAGAATGCTGAACAAAGTGAAGGGTAAAATATGTAGCTGTGGAACTGGATTTTGTTCTTTAGTGAGCTGTCTCCGCTATGATTGCAGGTACACAGGAACCATATTATTACCCTCTGGGTGAATAATGTGTATGATTACAACCGTAGAATTTTCTTTATGCCAAAAAAATTTTAAATACTAAGGAACGCTTTCTTGAAAGTTAGTTTTTATTTCTTTGTAAGTAAAGTCCACCTGAAGAAATCACCTCGTAATCACAAAAATTACTGCATTTTGGTTCTGTTCTTGGAATAGATCCCATAGTCTTACATAAAACTGAGAGAGGAAATGAGTTAGGCTTTTTGTTGGGTTACTTCTACAAAGAGCAGGGCTCTTTGAAACACCTTTCCCTGCAGTTACTAATTCTCAGTCTCTTTCCTCTCACCTACCCCCACTTCTTTGAAGCCTCTCTTACTCTTGTAGGAAGAGGTAGCTGTTCCTTGTGCTGCAGCACGTTCTTACCTAATCTTCCTTTCTGTGGGCATCTCGTTGTTCACTAATATGACCAGCCACTTTTTTTCCCTCTCACCTCCATGAACAGCATGAGGGCAGGGCCTGCATTTCATTCATCTTTCAACCCTTCATCTCCAGCATGATGGGAAGTAGCTGGTATTGGAAAGCATTTTTTGATTAAATGAACACGGTATAGCAGATGGATTTCCTAAAATGCTACTTTCATTCTCTCATTCCCTTAGTCTCCTGCTTCCAGCTCAGTGTGGGCTAATAACACTGGGACACCTGCTAACACCAACAACAGATCCATAAAGGCAGGTGTGTGCATTTTTATATACAACTAAACATGATTAGAAATCTAAGTGAGTTTTAAGGGACTACCAAAATTTAATATTCATATCCTAATTTACATATTTCTGGAGTTTGTTAAGAACTCTGTATTAATTAGGTTAGGTTATCAGCTGCAATAAACAACCTCAGATCTCATTGGTTTGTTCCAGTAAAAGTTTATTTTTCCTTGTTGTCACAATTGAATTCTCTGGGACGGGGCTGGAAGAAGTGGCTGCTTTGTTCCATGCTATTGTTCAGCCCAACACAGTTGCTCAGGAACCAGGCTCCTTCCTTCTTGTGATGCCACCCTTTAACACCCATCCTCCAAGGCCGTGCAGCAGGGAGAGGGAGTGGAGGATCACATGTGGGACGTCTTTATGTGCCAGGCCTGGCAGTGGTACCCATTACTTCCACATGTGTCCCATTGGGCAGCGCTCAGTCATGTCCCGACCTGAGTGCAGCCAGTTAAGGAACATGGTTTAGCTGTGGACCCAGAGAACACTGAATTGGGTGTGGTGAGTGTCCCGTATTGTGTGTGTCCTGGATGCCAGTTCTAAGAAGTGTGGACACTGTCTAACACTTGGCATGCTGTAAAAGTCCTACTACACATGTATGTGAAAGGGTAGCTGGGATTATAGTTTTCAGGAAAATGTTTTCTTAATTTACTATTGGTATTGAGTTGTTTGTATTTTAAAATTGCTCTTCCTCTTGCTTTTTAATTACAAATCACAGGTAGTTTAGCAGAATCAGTATCAACTAATTTGTTATGTGGTTAACCCTACAATTTGTAAAATAATGATTTTTTGCATCAGCAGTAATTAACTTTCCAAAAACAAATATTCCTGAATGTTTGTTATACCATTTTCAATAATTTGTTCACAACCAGTTCTTCTTTAATACTGGGTTATTTTCCCTCTGGAAAGTGGAAATAGGTGGGTATGTTCACCAAGCCAGATTTCCCTTTTTTTTACAGAGATGGAGCTAGACCGTTCACTTAGGTGGGGACATGTGACCAAGTTCTGGCTTATTGAAGACTTAGTGGAAGAGATGTATGGTGGGCCCTCCATATCCCCAGGTTCTGCATTCGTGGAATCAATCTCGGGTCGAAAATATTTGGGGGAAAAAATTCTAGAAAGTTCCAAAAAGTAAAACTTGAATTTGCTGCATGCTGGCAGCTACTTACATAGCATTTACATTGTATTTACAGTATTCACATAGCACTTACATTGTATTGGGTGTTGTTAGTAATCTAGAGGTGACTTAAAGTATATGGGAAGGATGTGTGTAGGTTACATGCAAATACTATGGCATTTTATGTAAGAGACTTGAGCATCCAGAGAGTTGAGTAATCTCCTGGCGTCCTAGAACCAATACCCCACAGATACCAAGGGATGACTGTATACCAGTTTCAGGTCTAGTCCCATGAAAACCTCCTATACAGTCCTCCATATTGCCTGTCTTCCTCCATACCCTAGGCTGAAGGTTGCCAAATCTGGCTTGCTGCCTGTTTTCGCAAGTAAGGTTTTCTAGGAGTGCAGTTCGCCCATTTGTTTATGGCTGCTTTTGTGCTATAATGGTAGAGTTGAGTAGTTATGACAGAGACTGTATGACCTGCAAAGCCAAAAATATTTATTATTTGACCTTTTATAGAGATAGTTTGCTGAACCCTGTACTAGCTGGGTGGGGGTCTTTAAGAAGGGCAGAGCCATAAGATAGGGACAACCTGGGTCCCTGAATGCATTTGGAAGGCCACCTGATAAACAAGAATAATTGTTGAACCTTGTCTTGAATGATAAATTTTCAGAATGTTGTTACTGTGATTTTTGCATTTATTTATTATAGCACGTAGCATCATTATTATTTATCATTTACGGCACAGAGGCCATAGTGCCTCTTGTTCTTTTTAAGAAAGCTTAATTCAGAACCCTTTCAGAACCACTGGTGTGCAACACCAAATCCAAACTCTTGTTCCTAATTTTCAGGGATTATTGTATTTTAGGCTTTTCTTAACTACCCAACTTTTCTTTTACAATTCCTCACCTTTCTGTGCCAGGTGAGTTCATTTCCTTACTGCACCTCTCTACCCTGCGGTCCCTGTGAGCTTGGCCAGCTCTGTTCCTGGGCTCAGCTGTGGAATGCAGTCTTCACTCATCTCTGAGTATCCTAAGCCTAGCTATCCTTGATGTTGAAAACTCTTTAATCCTATTTTGATTGATAACATAGTGTTCCCTTCTGTGGAATTCTGCTGATATAGAACATAATTGCTGTGCGATGTCCATTGTGTCTCAGTTTTAGTTGTCCCAACTAACCTGCATCAACTGCTGAACAGTTGTGCCGAATCTTCTTTTGTGGGTGCCTGCAGCACCTAGATCACTGCATGTCATCAGTGCTAGAATCTTCAGTGAGTAGGCCCTGAAATAAAAGTCAGCATTTAAAGAAAAAAAACTTCCTGCTGATTCTCAGGCTTAAAAATTGTTGATCTAAGTTATATCATCTGTTTCATAAAAGTTCAGTAAGTACTTATTTATGAATAGGAATCAGGAGTCGTGCTGGTAAAGTCATAGTTGAATGGACAGTTTAGTCATATTAGCTTTGTCTACAGGGCCCCAACTAAGTAAAGGGATCAGTGAGGAGATCGGCTTGACTAAAACGGGGGTGTGGAGAAGAGTATGAATTTGGTTGAATGGCTAAGAAACATCTAAATTTACTTACGCGTTGAAGACCAGGCAGAAATGTCTGACTGTTAAATATTTATGGCATCTGTGGATGGGTTGTTTTTCAGGATTCAGGTAACACCAAGGCATCAGTAGTGATGAACAACATTTAAAAAATATGCTTGTGTTTGTATGCTACCTGTAATAAATTGAAGAGACTACATTTGTGAGGTATAGTCTTCTGAGGTTCCAGTTTAGGACTGAAGAATACCTCCTGGTTAATTAAGAGAGTCCATTAATATAAGGAGAAAATTTGTGGTGTATGTCTTATTCTGAAATTAAAAAAAATATAGTCAGTAATATAAGCATACTCTGTAGGATGAGTTAATGTTGTTTGATGTTAGAGGTAGCTCATCAGAGAGCAAGACCTTACGGGAGATATTTTTACCAGAGAATTTTGTTTTGGGAACATCCTTCTATTTATGACCTGCACAAAGAACACACTTTCCCTTCATTATTTTCTGCCTTGTTGTAGTTGTGAATATACCATGTAGCAAACTCTTAGTTGTGCTAGGAGAACTTAATGGTATGTTGTATAATAACATGCCTAGTATCACTGATTTTATTAGAGCATGTATGCATATATTTCCTTTTGCAGTATTTGCTGTGGAAGAACCTGTCTACTTCTTTGCTCTGAACTTAGGCCAAAGAGGTATTTTTTAGGGTAGTACATAAATAGTGTCTGAGATGACGATCTCATATTTATCACTAATATTTTATAATTTTGCATGATAGTATGCCTTTTCCTTTCCGGATCAGGTTAACCTACTTCTCTTTTCCCTTCCTCCGTCCCTGCTTTCTTTAATCAATTCCGGTGATGATTGTACCATACCTTTCTTAAAAGCTGCAAAAAAGTTAGTTATCTAGAATGTATATTTAAATGTGTCTCTAATTTTCTCAAATCAAAAATCACCATAGGCTTTTAAGCATGTAACCATTATTATGAAGTTGTATAATATGTCCATAAAAAAGACTTTACTGTAGACTTATATTTTTATTTTAAAAAGTTATAGTAAACAGATGATCCTAAAGAAGAGACCTATAGTCATAGTTTTAAAACCTTCATTTTTATAATGCTCCTTATGGACATTTTTTTTTCCTGTATAAGTTTAAAGCTCAGTCTTTGGCTTAATAAACCTTATCCTGCATAAGGTTTACTTTAATAGCAATATTTATTTTTTATCCTTATTTGTCTAATATTAAAGATAATCTCCCTGTTATTCATAGCAGCCTATAAATCTTTTACACAGCTGAAAATTTGTAGCTTCATTTATGAGACAGAAAACAAAAACTTGACATGAATTTTGGAGCCATTAATCCATTAGTGCCCAGGGATTTACAGAATGTGTCTAATGAAACAATGACTAGGAGCATGAAATATGCGATGTGATTCGTTCCCTTAACACTAACTAGAACTTTTATGCTTAACTCCCCAGATACTACTTGAAACTTTTTTACCCTTTGTCATCCTAATACTCATTATAATAGCTTTCATTAATTGGTACATCTCCCCATGGGTTAATTTGCAGACACCAACCATGCCATCCTTTTGCTAACTTACTAATGCAAATTGATATTTATAGACTTCAAAATTGAAAACAATAAAAGCTCTAACAAAAAGACAGACTTTGCTAAGTTATTATCATTATTATTATTTTGAGCTGAGAGATTGAGATACACAGAGAATCTGAGAGAAGAAAACAAGCCAAAAAAATCCACAAAAACTACTGTAGGCTAATAAACTGATGTGAAAATTTCTCAATTTACAGCACTTGACAGGTGCTAAAAGAAAAGCATCTTTAATTTTAATGTGTTGTTAGGACCTCTTTAGAGAGACTGTACAAGTTATTAACAAGGTCCTCTGAGACAGGAGACGGGTAATTAACAAGACCTATGGAGATATAGTTTAGGTAATTAACGAGCTCTTAGGCACTGGACACAGGATAACACATAGCCAGTCCAATAGTTAAAGAGAACAGGTTGTTATGATCAAATACAAGTTGTAGTATGTAAGTCTTCTTGAAGTTTCTGATAGGAGAGTATTAAGATTATATTCCAATGACCTTAGTGCACTAATTTTTGTAAATCATATATAAATTTTTTGCTTTAAGATAGAATTTGAGAGGATTATTTGCAAAATCAACAAGCAGAGAAGCTTGTTACATGTAGATTAATAATCTTCGTTAATTTCCATTAATGAACATGTATATTTTAAGAGCAATACATTGGTGAGACATAAATTACGTGATTCTAAATTTAGACTTTTTTACTTTTTACCTGTGGCCTCTTGGCTAAAATTGTCTATTCCAAATTGGCAGTCTACTTTCCTTGTCCAGTTTAAGACTGTCAGGATCTAGGGCAGAGAGAAGACTGTCCTTCCTCAGTTTGTTTTTTACATAATATGCAAAGGCCCCTCAAGTCATGATCTTATGGTACCTTTAAGTCTGAGACTCGAGAGTCCCAATTTCAGATACTTGGTCTAATCATTTCCAGTGTAAATTTGAAATTGTTGGAGTATGAATCGAGTTCTGGTTCAGAAAACTCCCAGTCAGCAAACCTTTATTATAAACATGTTATACTCTGAAGATTAAGAATATGAAGAAAGCCCTGCAGGTCTGATTCATTCCATTGCTTCCGACGTGTGGCTGCTCCAGGCCATCAGTATGACTTTTTCCGAATTTCAGATCTGATAATCAAATGATATTTTCATTTTTATTATTTTTGGATGAACAGCAGTACTTTAATAAGATAGAGCAATACTTGCTATAGACAAGGACAGCAGAGGTTATTAAGATATAAATCCTGCTCTTAGAGCTCATAAAAGCAGTCATGTAAATATTAGGTCTGAATTCCATGCTCAGGACTGGATATTGTATAGGCGTTGGGGTACTTTGAAAGACTTTTCAGTTGGGTTGTGATATGATCAGAGTAATATCTTAGATAACTCTGTAGCATGGTGGGGGGGTCTGCTGGGGCCAGGAGTGGGAACAGGGAGGAGGCTTTGGGGCAAGAGAACAAGTTGGGAAGTTGCCGTGATTGTTGAGGTGAGAGTTGATGGAGGTCACTTGACAGTAAGGATGGAGAAGAAGGGAGCCTCTCTGAGATACATTTCTGGGCTAATATAGATGGGATTTAACCATTCTGCTTGTGTGTGTGTGTGTGTGTGTGTGTGTGTGTGTGTGTGTGTGTGTGTGTGGAGGGGAGGGATGGTGGGGGACTAGTAAAGGAGAAAAAACAAGGAGGACTATTCCAATGATGTGTCTTCAATCGGTGTCTTCAATTTGATGAATCACAGTACTGTAAAAACTGTATTACAGCAATGTCAGGTCTGTAGTCTTGAATCAAACTTGGCATTTCAGTCTTGATGGAGAGGGCTACGTTTTTTTGTGTTTTTAATGAGGTGCTGTCTTGTTTATTTTAGAATTTTGTTTTTAGAGAATAGGAATTATGTGTTTTGAGTTATTCGAGACAAGCAAGTTAGTATCAACATAATAACAGTTCTTGAGAATTTGTTTTTGGAAGCTGGAAAATATTTTGGCTTCTTTGAACACAAGAATGTGTTCTGTAACTGCTTGTGGACTTAATGCATTTAAAATGTGTTCACCTTAACACTGTAATTACTCCATGTATTTCTCTCCAGTGGCTTTTGGCTTTACCAAACCTTGCCCCCTTTTGTTAGCTTTTCACTCAGAGAATAACTTCTTTCTTTTATACTTTTCCCTTACTTCTGTATACCACTTTTCCAGGCCTCCTGCTTCTATATTTAGAACATTTCCTTTTTGACTACTGTGACCATATCACCTGTGGTTACCTTTTTTCATAGCAGTAAAGCTTTAATTTTTAAAATACGGGTGCTGTTTCTATATATTTAATATATGGTGGCAGTGTTACCTGATTATTTGATGTGTTCAATATAATTCAGTATTATTATATGACAGATAATAATTATAATGTAAATGTGTAAGAACATAAATATTAAACTACAGTATTATGTAACTATTTTGAATATATTTATACATCAAGTAAAAATGTTTTATGTATTTTATATATTTATTTTAAGCTTACATATCTTTTTGACAAAAGTGCTACTACTACTTCAATAGCAATTACATGGATCACCTTGTCCAGGATAAAACTTAATTCAAATTGCCAATTTTAAAAATTATTTTCACAAACATGTCTGTAGAACTCTACTGGGGCTAGGGGTTGGATGGGTTGAAGATAAGATTCATAGGTTACTAGTAGCCTCATAAACTAGGGAGAGGGATGTGTAAGCAGTGACCTGTAATCCAGGCAGAGTGAACTGTGTTGAACACAGCATTTGCTGCGGGAAGGGAGAGGAACAGCTTGCTAGAAATCAGGAAATGCTTCTTCAAGGAAGAGGCCTTTGAACTTTTGTTCCTGACCATTGAACATGATTTTTTACGTTGGGGAATGAGCAGATAGACAATTGTTTTAGTAAATAGCAAGAAAGCTTATTTTAAAAATTATGAGATGTGTTTGGAAGGAATGTTTTATAAATTGTGACTGTGTACTATTATATCATTAGTTGTCTGCTAACTACTTAATTTTACCATTGCTTTTCTAGTTGGAACTATAGTCTTTGTCTGTCCTTCCCTGCCTGGTAGGTTCCTGAGGAAGTATGTTTGTTACTTTAGGCTACCAGGAGCCAATTAGTGAGTGCCCTGCAGCAGCTCTGCATTAAGTATAACAACCTCTTTGTTATGGAGCCTGGTGTGGGAATGGGGGTATTCAGGTTAATCACATATTTTGTTTACTTGAGGTGTACCATATATTGTTTCATGTAGATTTTTTCACTTTAAAAGAAATTAAATGCCCCAAATAAATTTAAAATGGAAATCATACCAAACATAATTTAATATTTGATTCAGAAGGTATATTTGATTAACTACTTCTACCGGAGGACTTTTCAGTGTTACATGAAAGTATAAATATAGTAATAGCATATCTAAATACAGTAATAGTAGAATATCCTAAAGCGAGTACAGGATAGGTTTAAGAATTCAGGTTTAGGACTCAGGTCTGGATTTGAGTCTTTGGAATAGCTATATGAACTTACTTAGCCTTTCTAAGCCTCATTGTAAAATGGAATAACAACCTTGCTGTGTTGTGGAAGAGATTAAATGATGTAAGGCACATAAAGTGCTGAAGGTAGGTTTGCCACATGGTAAACCTGGAAATGGTAGCTCTTGCTATGATCTTATTACAAAGCATCTACAGAATCTGTAACAATTGGTTTAAATAAGTTAAATGAAATTATTTACAAGTAACAATAGATTCTCAACTTTAAAAACCGTAAATAAAAGAAGTTAGGAGCTCATGTTTTTCACTGACTGATAAAGGACATACATTTGGTAGAAAACAATAAACTGGATAAAAGTTTTTTTCAAGATGTATGTTCAGTAATAATCTTTGATGAAATAAACTAAACCACATTGAAATTAAGTAAAAGTATTCCCTGTATTAAGTAGAAATTTTATTTTATGACTTTCAAGGCAAAGGTATTCTAATCAGTATTGCTATAAAATCCTGTGTCCAGAAATTATCGCATAGCACTAATAAGGACAGTGCAGGGTAAATATCTAAGCTGTGGCTTTACCTTAAAGGATGATGAGGTTTTCATAAACTCACAAGACTGAGTTCAAATTAAATTGTTCAAAGCTATCATAGTAAGAAAGATAAATGCCGCTTACCAAAACTCCTCAGAGATCCCTTTGGGAAGAGGGTCCCTGCCTTAGGAAATTCACACAGGTGGTAGTATATCCCTTCTAACCAAGGTTTAGAAGTTGGCTCTTTCATTTCTTTGTCAGCGAAAGTACACTCTTTTGTCTTTGTTTTTTTTTTGTATTTGTTTTTGCGGTACGCGGGCCTCTCACTGCTGTGGCCTCTCCCGTTGCGGAGCACAGGCTCCGGACGCGCAGGCTCAGCGGCCATGGCTCACGGGCCCAGCCGCTCGGCGGCATGTGGGATCTTCCCGGACCGGGGCATGAACCCGTGTCCCCTGCATCGGCAGGCGGACTCTCAACCACTGCGCCACCAGGGAAGCCCTTGTCTTTGTTCTTTAACCAAAAGTATAAGATTCTACTCGAGCAGTCTCCGAGCTCAGCGTTCTGAGAGATAGTATAATGTATAATTTCCAGTAAAATCATTATACTTATATTTTTTGGGGAGGGGGCTGGAGAGTGTATCTTAACACAAAACAGTAAATTCTTTTCTAGCAAAATTTTATTAATTTCGTAGCCCTGTGAAACCAGCTCTTACTTGCCAAGAATGTTTTAAGGCTGGGCTTTTCAGCCTAGGGTGTAGCATGGCCAGAAATCCCCCAGTCACCCCAGCAGCTCTGCTTCCAAGGAGGATACACAGGAGTTTGGGGTTTGTGTCACCAAATGGAGGGTCCCCAGGAAGTCTGGCTGCCTTGAGTACCTCTCCTTGAAGGGTCTGCAGAGATGACAGGTTAAGGAAGCAGTTGCTTTCTGGCCAGGGGCCTCATTGCAGGGTGTTCTTGAACATTGGAGGCCTTCCTGGTGACCAGAGGGCACCAAGGCTTCTTTTCCAGAACTTGGCTTTGTCCTGAGTACAGAGCCAGCTTGTGGTACTTTTGGCCAAGGGTGTTGTGAGCCAACTTGCTTCGCCCTCCACCTTCCTGGAAGAGTTACCTCTGCCCAGGTTGTCCTCAACCTCTCCTCATAGGAAAAGGCTGATCAGGGATGCTGGGTTGGCCTTGATCGCAGACAGAGCCTGTGCTCTGTCAGGCCCTGTCAAGGGCCCTGGTGCCTTGTTCTCATCGCTTCTGTCCAGTTTCACTGTTTGGCTTCCAAAGTAAACAGAACAACTTGCTTTCCACTCCCCTGTACCCTCAGATAGACTCTAGTGGATATATGGCAGACAGTGGACCAGGGTCTACTCAGAGCAACAGGATAATCACAACACAATTTCCCAGAGTGACAAGGTTCCTAAAGATTTAAGGAGAAAAGATTCTTTTTCTATTAAGAGAAGCACAGTTATGATAGGGAGTAAAACGTAAAAATCTACCTGAATTTTTAAGTTAAATTTTGAGATGTCGAGGCAATTTTATGCTTGTCAGATTTATTCTCATGGATCAGGGGTACTAAAGAGAACAAAGTTTGAGAAGCTTAGTTGTAAAGAAATGGAGAATTTTTGGAATTCATACAGATTATGTTTGGAAATTTGTGAATTGTTTGATTGACTGTATTTTAAATAATCATTTCTTTTCTTCACCAGGAGAAAATAGTAAGCTAAACTTGATTGAACGTGATATTCTTGATGGAACATGCCTTAATTTCATGGATATCTTTCAGTCTTCAAGTTTTAGGACTTCTTCAACAGTATCGTCATTACCGTTTCATGATGGAAAACCAGTTAGGTCTGAATTTGCTGTCCATGATCTTTGGTGTCACTGACCACAATTTCCTAATTGTCTTGCCTACCAGATCTCATAAAAGATATCCTGTGAGAGTAATAATAAGTAAATTACTGTTAATCCCCATAGACATTTATAAATTAGGTTCTGTTTTGCCATCGCAGTATTAGTGTGCGTGCCCAGTCCCAAGAGAGATAATGGAGTATTTTAATCTCTAATAGCATTAATTTGATTTGGTACTCACTCCCCCGCCCCGCAAAAAAAAAACAGAAAGGAAGAAAAGCAGTATTGAGTTGCACTGTGGCTCTTAAGCCCTATTTGCATGTGTAATAGACATAATTGAAATGTGCTAAAGGTTGAGTTTACTAGTGGAAACTCTCTTTGGACACTTCATTTTTTAGGGCTTTTATAAAAGGAATCATTAAGAACATTTCTTTAAACTCCTTTAACATTGAACCTCTATGGAATAAATGTTTTCCGGATTTACCAGAAAATTGTCAGTTGAATCTGTATTGTGGTCAAATACCTAAACTGGTAGACTTGGTTGGTAAACTGGATAAACTGGCTAGTTGAATGGATTATATTAGAAGTCACCAATTTGAAACTTATTTCAATTCATATTGGCAGTTTTAAGTATCAGCAATTCTTTCTGTCTTAAAAAGGATGGAAAAATATTCCATTAATGTGCTGTCAGGGCTAGATAAAAGTGATCTTTGTTATTCAGAAAAATGATATCCTCTGGTCTTTGGGGACTTGATACCTTGTTGTCGAAACCTGTATTGACCTACTATTGATTTAGTCAGTCAACTATTAGCCCAATTTTTATTAAGCACTGGCTGTTAATTTATTCAGCATACATTTGTTAAGCATCCGCCATCCCCTAGGTACTATGTCAGATGCTAGGGCTGAAAAGATTGAGATATCGTTCCTTCCTTTAAGCAGTTTGTAGTAGAAAGAGGTGGGGAGGCCAGGGATTAGGATAGATACCCAAAATGCAAACTTAAAAAAAAAATCATTTTTAGAGCAGTTTGAAATCACAGCAGAATTGAGCGGAAGGTATGAGATTTCCCATATACATCTTACCTGCACACACATAGCCTCTCCCATTAGCAACCTTCCCCACGAGAGTGGTACATTTGCTAAAACTGATGGACCTACGTTGACACGTCATAATTATACGTAGTCCATAGTTTACATTAGGGTTCACTCTTGGTGTGGTATATTCTGTGGCTTTTGACAAATGTATTAATATAATGGTGTGCGTTCATCTTTATAGTATCATACAGAGTATTTCTACTGCCCTAAAAATCTTTTGTGCTCTGCCTATTGACTGGTCCCTCCCCGCAAACCCTTGGAAACTGCTGATGTTTTTACTGTCTCCATAGTTTTTGCCTTTTCCAGAATGTCATATAGTTGGAATCATACAGTCTGTAGCCTTTTCAGATTGGCTTCTTTCACTAAGTAATATGCATTAAAGGTTCCTCCATGTCTTTTCATGGTTTGAGAGTTCATTCTTTTTTTAAGCACTGGATAATATTCCATTGTCTGGATGTACTAGTTTATCCATTTACCTGCTGAAGGACATCTTGGGTGCTTGCAAGTTTGGGCAGTTATGAATAAAGCTTCTATAAACATTTGTGTGTAGGTTTTTGTGTGGACACACATTTCAACTCCTTTGGGTAAATACCATGGAGTGCAATGGCTGGGTAAATACCATGAAGTGCAATGGCTGGATCTTATGGTACAAGTTCCTGTTGCTCCATATCTTTGTCAGCATTAGGTGGTGTCAGTGTTGCGGATTTTGGCCATGGCAGTAGGTGTGTGGTGGTATCTCGTTTTAATTTGCTTTTCCTGGATATCATATGATATGGAACACCTTTTTATGCCTATTGCCATCTGTGTATCTTTGTATCTGTTGGGATCTTTGGCCCATTTTTAAATTGGATTTTTTTTTCTTACTGTTTACTTTTAAGAGTTCTTTGTATATTTGGGTAACAGTCCTTTATCAGATATGTCTTTTTCATATATCTTCTCCCAGTCTTTTCATTCTATTTAACAGTGTTTTTCGCACAGCAGAAATTTTTAATTTTAATGAAGTCCAGCTTATAAATTCTTTGTTTCGTGGATCCTGCCTTTGGTGTTGTATCTAAAAAATTATTACCATACCCAAGATCATCTACATTTTCTCTGTGTTATCTTCTAGGAGTTTTATAGTTTTGTGCTTTACATTTGGGTCTGTGATCAATTTTGAGTTGATTTTTATGTAAGGTCTGTATTTAGGTTCATATATCTGAAATTGGAATAGCACTTCGTCATACAAAACATTCATTTTAACTCTCTTTTAATCCTAATTCTTTGAAATAGGTGGTGAAATGTCTATTTCTTGATTAAAAATAAAATATGAAATTTAGAGCACTTTAATAGGTTGTACCTGGGTACTGGGTGGTGGGCAATAGGTTTGGAAAGATAAGTATAGTCAAGCCCAATAGGCTTTGAAAGCCAGGCCAAGAAATTTTGTTATTGTTCCAGAGGAAGGTGGAGGCCAGAAGTTTTTTATTTTTGCGTTACGCGGGCCTCTCACTGTTGTGGCCTCTCCTGTTGCGGAGCACAGGCTCCGGATGCGCAGGCTCAGCGGCCATGGCTCACGGGCCTAGCCGCTCCACGGCATGTGGGATCTTCCCGGACCGGGGCACGAACTCGTGTCCCCTGCATCGGCAGGCGGACTCTCAACCACTGCGCCACCAGGGAAGCCCCAGAAGTTTTTTGACAGAAGAATAATGAGGTTAGACTTTAGCTTTAGAATGTCCTACCCAGCCATGTTGCATAGGCTGGATGGGACAAAGGAGGAGTGACAGAGACTGAGAGGAGGCTATTACAGCAGTCTGGGCTGTTATAGTCTAGGTGGTCATGTGGTCTTGTGAGCAGAAAGGTAGCTGTGAAAGTGAGTAGTGAGGAAACAATGAGAGATCCATGTCCAGAAGCTGAATGGGGAGAATTTGGCAGCTTATTGATGAGGCATACAAGCTGGAGGCTGGAGGCTGGAGTCAGGGGTGCCTCTGAGGCTTCACCTTTGGTGATCAGGAGACTGGTTGTACCAGAAGGAAGAAACAGACAGAACTGATAGAAAAGTCAAGATGATGATTGGTTTGGGAGAACTTTGAGACAAGTTAAGTGCAGGTAAGATATCCATTCTGAGACTTTAAACAGACATTTGTAAAGGCGGTATTGCAAAGGATAAAGTGATTGTGGTTGAAGATCAAAGATTTAGCAATCATCCGTCCATATAATGGTGGCAGTTGAAGTAGTGATTTCCAAGGTAGAGTGGAAAAAGAGGTTTGAAAACAGAACGTTAAGAAATAGCTAGTGTTGGGGCTTCCCTGGTGGAGCAGTGGTTGAGAGTCCGCCTACCGATGCAGGGGACACGGGTTCGTGCCCCGGTCCGGGAAGATCCCACATGCCGTGGAGCGGCTAGGCCCGTGAGCCATGGCCGCTGAGCCTGCGCGTCCGGAGCCTGTGCTCCGCAATGGGAGAGGCCACAAGAGTGAGAGGCCCGCATACCGCAAAAAAAAAGATTAAAAGAAATAGCTAGTGTTTCCCACCTAGGGTGAAACGGGGAAGAAGATAGGTAATCAGAAACATAGGAGAAAATTTAGACCACCACTTATCACAGAGGGGAAGAGTCTCAGAAAGAACAGTCATCAGAGGGAGCTGAGAGGTTAAAGAGAATGAGGCTGTTACCTTAAGTAAAAATCGTTTGTTGGCCGTGAGTATAGGTTGTGGGGGGATGTGTTTCAGGTTATAAAAGGTGAGGCAGTGAAGTAATGGAGACAGCAGGAGTTACTTGTGAGGGACCTGGGAGGGATTAGAGATTGGCAAAATAAAAGTGGTGGAACATCTGAGGGGTAATGGACTATAAGTATGCTCTGGTGAGACGGGTGAGGAAATACAAACAGGTTAGGAAACAATTGGGATGACAGTGGGGGTCCACAGAGCAGGTCTGAAGGGGTGACGGAGTGGGAGAATCGGAAGGTGAGATGGATCAGATGGAATTTCAGTGGGATGAGATCCTTCTGTGAGTGATCGCATCCCACCTTATTGATTGAGAGAAACTCCGTTTGTGAAAATGTGTTATAAATTGTAAGGCAGTGTATAAATGTGCAGTGGGACTATTCACATCCCAGTCACTTCAGTTATACCATTTCAGAAGTGCAGTTTTTCTTTGGCTTCCTTTCTTTCTCTCCTATTTTAAATTATTAAGTGAATAGTTTTTGGCATTTATTATATATTCTTGTATCAGTTAAAGTCCTAGCAGGAAACAAATGACACACTCAAAACGAGTAATTGAAGAAAGTTTAGTGAAGATATCATTTATAGAGGGGTGGCTAGGGTTAGGACACCAAGGAAGGGATAGTAGAGCACTAGGGACCAGCAGTATCTGGAAGGGACTGCCATGCTTAGGTGTGAACGAACAGCTGTGGCTGTCTGTACAGAAGCTACTGGTAAAGCTGCAGTGCAGCAGGGGGACTGAAGAGGTTGGTAGGATGGGGCTGGAATAAATACCCTGTCTCCCCTTCTTTCTGTCCTCCAGTCTCTCGTAGGTGCCTCCCAGTGGCAGAGCACAACTGGAAGCCAATGGGCAAGGGGACCCAGGCGATACCCTTTCCAGAGATCAGCCTTCTGGGGTGCAGGGAGGGGCAGAATGGAGCAGGAGAGGCAAACAGGAAACAATTCAATACCTGTTGCTTTTCAGCCTTCGTTCTGTCTCTTTAAGATTGTCTAAGTCTTGCACTTTTCGTAGTCATTCTGACTGGAAGAATCCTCAGGAAATTGTGTTGGCCTGCTTGAAACCAGCTGTCTCTGAGCTCATGGTTAAAGTCCAGTAATACCAGTCGTTGCTAGGCCGGTGTCATTACTCTCTGCCCTTGCTTCACTGTAAATGGTGTATTTTTCTTTTCTTCTTTTCAGACTCATTAAAGGTTTTGTATTATGTTATAGTTCTCAGTTTACGCCCCTCCCCCTCAACTACATTTGTCACCAAAGTGAAGCTCCAGGTCTCCAGAGCTCACTCTGCCAGCTAAACAAGAAGATCAGTAGGATACTCTCCTTTGAAAAGAATTCATGTCCGAAGTTCTTCTGTGATAAAGTTATACTTATTTCCTATACACCATAAGAAATTGAATGGTGTTTAAGAACGTTACTCCTCCACTCTGCTTTCCTCTCTTTGCCCCACCTCCCAGACAAGCAGGACACCTCCTGAGTTTTGCAAATAACTTGAATTGACTTATTAAATACAACATGAGTCAAGTTGTAGGCCAAAGTGGACTTAGCTTTATAATTCCAGCAGTAACAGGGCTTGGAAAGAGGTATCATGGAAGATGTAATAATAGTTGTTTTTAAATGCCTTGGAAAGAACTTCAGGTGTTGTTACGTGACTTCTCCTTGAAAGATTTAAAACCCTAGAGCCAGGAATTTACACAGTTTGCCTTGTCTTATACTGACAAGGCAGCTAGTTAATCAGTTTTAATAGATCTTTGTTCTTCTGTGGGCTTTTTTTTTGGTCATGACAGACTTTTTCACTGTTAATAGTCTCTTCCCTTTCTTAGGTATTCTTGCTCCAAAAGAGAGCAAAAAGAGCTTTAAAAAGAGAAAAGGAAGGACATAGAAGAAAACTCTGATCACTGACAAATGCTTTAGTGATTTCTGTAGTGGTCAGTTTTATCACTTTATAAATGTTGCTTTGCTTTTCTGGCTTATCTGTGGAAGACTAGTCCATAGCAGAAATTGAAGGACAGTTTCAAGTTTCACCAATTTACTTACTCAGTATTTATCCTAACTTCAAAGTAAATTAATGTGACGTTATTGAAGAGATACTAATGATACCTTGAAATACATTTGAGTACTGTTAATTTTAAAATTTCGAGTTTACCAGGAAAAATTCTTTAAAATTTGGAAATATCACAAGGTAAAAAATAAACTTTTATTAAACCTAAAGACTTCAGAATGTTAAGGTAAAGCATTTTATTAAATTATTTTTTAAAATATGAATTTAAAAATATTTTTATCAGTCTCAAAGTTACTTCAGAACCCCCTGCTGCCACCAAACGCTTTCAGTTCTGATTTTTCAAAGATTAATTTTTTTGAATTCTGAAGTTTAAATTTGTGTAGACTTTTTCAGTGTGAGCATGTCTAAGTTTATTTTTATACATGATTAAAAACACCATTTTCCTTAACCTGTCAACAACTCAGTTGAGCAGACTACATTATTCAGGATCTTGTCTGACATGAGGAAGCAGTCCGAAAAGAAGGACAGCACAGATTGGTGCCACACTTCGATAGAGACATTTTTCCCCAAGCTAATTCATCCAGTTCAGTTAACTTTTTTTCCCACTTAAGGACAGATCAAAAAAAGCAGCTGTGAATGACTGAGTTGGTCATGTATTTGACACGTCAGTTTGTGAATATAAAGCCGAACACAGGGGCGGGGTCCTGCCTTTAGATTCCAGACAATGGCCAGTACCAGAGCCCTGGCCTCAGAGCGCTGCACTGGGCTGCTGGAGAGTGTGGGCGAGCTTAGGTTACACTCAGGTACAATGGCAAAGAGCTGGGGCTCACTGTGCTCCATACCTCTTTCCCTTACAGTTGTGACCATTCTTGAGAATTCTCAGACACTTTGCAGGTTGTCACTGAGTTTCACTTTAGCCCCATAGGCTGAAGACGTTGGATAGTACATATGGTTAGGTTCGTGATTTTGATAAAATTTTTGTCCTAAATGTCTGTTCCTTCAAAACTCTTATTACAATTAATATAATACCAGCATTTCTATTTCTCAGTTCAATAATTTCTTCCTGAGACATATAATGAAATTTGTACAGTCATAATACTGTTTATTCTTCAAAGATGTGATAGGATAGATATGAAACATCTAAATAACATTTATGAAAGATTAAATTTGTCAAAAATGGCCTGTTGCTCTATGGATCAGCTCTAAGAGCCTCATCGTCTGCATGACAACCCTTCAGGGGCTCCTTCCCATCCTGCTGCCTGTGTGCCAGTCAGTCTGCTCCGTGTCCTGCAGTGGCACCGCTGTCGGGCAGCCCCAGACAGCATGTGTCTTCAGAGTCCTCTTTCTCTGGCCTGCCGAACCTAACCGTCATGTAATTTTAAGTTCTACTTTTTCCTTGACTTAGTAGACCTTCCTTGACTAATGCTGCGATAGAACGTTTCCTTTTTCTGGGTGGTCTAAGAATTTAACTCTCAGGGGTGCTCTCCCCCTACAAGGGCATCTCTCCTGTGTGCTTACTCAAAACATCTGATTAGTCCACGCGGCGTGTGTGTTCAGGACTTCAGCAGTGCGGTCTGTGCTCGCTAGGTAGATCTATGAGCAGAAAACAGGGCTAGGACCGTGTCACCTCCAACACTCATCCACTGGACCACCTCACACAAGCCACCTGAGCTCTCCGTGGTTCATTCCCTTCTTTTGAAAGTGAAGACCATACCCACCTTAAGGGTTATGAAGATTAAATGAGTTCATCTTGGTAAAGTGCCTAGCACGGCATCTGGCACTTCCTAAGTGCTGTGCAAATGTTTATTAGAATAATTTACTGAGCACGTTCCGTCTGTTAACCACTGTGCTAAGTGTTTTACATGTGGTCAACTCATTTAATCTTCCCAGTAGTCTTACATGGTAGATCCTGTTACCATCCCCATTTTACAGAGGACGGAACCCAGACACACTCAAAGGCAAGTAAGTAGAGGGCAGAACCAGGATTTGAGTGCACACCACGTGGTTCCAGGGCCCTCAAGCACTTCTCTGCCTGTAACCAGTACAGTGTGCCGTTACACTGAACGTAAATCAGTTTGTCTTCGAGAATGTCACAGTCGGATGGAGAGAGATGCAGCAGAATGCGTTTCTTGACCTATTAGAGAGCAACATGCTGTGAGATCACGGGGCAAGGAGAGATTAGTCCCACTGGTCCCTGATGTTGACCTCCTTGGACTGAAAATCAGGGAGGCTGAGAACTGTGCATGTTATCAGCTGCTCCCTTGGCATTCTAGGCCTAGGGGTACCACGTGATAATGTATTCTGGGTTTGTATTTGTTTTCTTTTAAGCCACTTTTCTGTCAGGCTTTTGAGACTTTGCTGGTACAGTGACTCTAGTCTGGGACCATACAGAACACCATAAAGACGGTGAGGTACAGGGAATGAGAAAATGTGTCAGCCGAGTCGGCCTGTAAATGGTGCATCATAGGTATTTAAAACCTGTTTCAATCTTCCCTACCATGTCACCCAGCTCTACTGAAATACCAGATTTATCCACAGGAGTTCTGGGTAGAAAAGGTCAGCAACCGGTTCTGGAAGCTAGTACTACAAATCTTAGTCATAACAAATGAAACGTTGGATATGTGAGAAATTCTCTTGAGGTGGTTGTACATGCCTCCATGCCCTGTAGATTTACAGCTGGGGATATGTACTTGTAATAATAGATACTTTTCAGTGTCCAGACTTTTTGTGCATACAGTCAAAAGTTTTAAAAGTGAATTTCTTCAAAGGATTCCAGTTATTTGGCTGATAAAGCACAGATAACGAAAAAATATATTTTACGGTTAAGTCTTTTTTTTTTTTTTTTTTTTTTGGAATAAAAAGGTTCCTAGGACAGTAATGCTTTGTAGAGGTTCTAATGGCTAATACTCTTAAGTGCCGGGTAAAAATTAAACTTGAATAGCAACGATGAAATATTTACTCACCAGATGGCTTTGAAGTTTAGCTTCTTTTTGGTTCCAGTCCCCTTCCTAATGGACATGTTTCAAAGAAGAAAACGATTATAGCATTCAGCTGTGATGTTTTCGTCCTCTGTGCATGCAAGAAATCCGTTTTGTTTTGGTCCATTTGGGTATTTAAATTTTGAAGACCAGCTACTTAGAAATTCATTAATGACAGAAATGGTTCACACAGCTCCGAATTCATTCTCCTTGATAGGATAACATTTAAAGGTTAATTTTTCTAATACCTATAGAAATAATTGTTTTAAAAGATTGCTTCAACTCTTTTAGTCTACAGCCTTCCCAACCTAAATTTATTTAAGTCTCTGTAGTTTTATATCAGAAGGCCTAAGGTAAGTGAGTGTGTGTATATAAAATGAATAATAACATTATAGAATTTAATTTTATAAAGCATCTCACTAGGTAAAATCGCTTATATTTAAAGATGTTTAGAAAGTACACGTTAGAGGTACAGTTCTTCAGTTCTAATAATACTGAAGGGTTTTCCTTCAAAGTTTAAAATTGTAGCTGCTTTAGAATGTTTAGTAAATATTGTTTTTCTTTTACATCCTGGATTAAATTTCACTCACTCAGGTAATATAGGAGTTTAGAAATTGTTATTGCAGTGTTGGTTAAAATGTCCTGTTTTTATGTTTCCTCCCACGTGTACTATGATACGCTTTTAACATTTATGTTTGTCTTTTATTGCTCAGTTTTCATATGAATCCGACAAGTAATGAAGACCTCAGGAAAATCCCGGTAAGTTGCAGAGGGGGTTAGAGAATTACCAAAAACCAAGCCACAAGCTGTCTTTCTGTCTGGGGCATATTTCTAAAAAGGCCTCCGTCTCCTTGAATCCCTCAGTTATCCACAGATTATAGCTTAGTATGATGATTTAGGGAGAAAGAAAAACAGCAAAATTCAAACTTTATCTTTAATATACCATAGGGTGTGACTTCTGTATGATCTATGGAAGTGTATGCAAACATAGTTATAATTGAAGCCAATTTAGAATATACAGGTTTTGTTTGCAGACTGTTTAAAAATCGATATGAAAGCTGTATGTCAGGTCAGCATTATAGCTGTGAAATAAGAGCATGTGGAGAAAGCTGCCATTTTGTTACTGTTGTTGTAAATCAGGTTGAGGGGAGAGTAAACCTGCTTGTGAACACTGAACAGCACGAAGAGCTTCCTGGCCAGAGACCCATTTAACCAGGAGTGTGTGTGAAAGATCCTTTAGGACACTTACCTTCCAAGTCAGAACAAAACCAAATATATTAACAGGCTTCGTAGCGACCAGCCAGGTTAGCTCACATATTTTGCAAGGATTATTCAGATATCTTAACTTCATTTCATTGTTATTTGAAGTCCAGTTTTCGACCTCTGTTCCGAGGTCCAGTACATCTTCAGTCTATTCTAAATACTATACTAAGCCTAGAGAGAATAAGTTGCTTTACAAAAATATGGGCACATGTCTTGGTAGGAAACTAAATTCTCACTGAATAACAGAAATAAAGCCTTTATTCCAAGAGGCTGGTGGTTGCTGTTTGAACCATCTGTCCTTAATGTGTGTGATCCAGATGTGTAATAAGAATTTTTCGAAGCAATAGCATATCACAATCTTCTATGGTGTGATAGGCTGAGAAGAAACCATGGTGTTGTGTAAACCATTCTAAATGCAGTCATTTGTCTTTAAAATGGTAGAAAACACTATAGAGGCAGAGGACTTTGTACTGTGTTTTTGCTGTTTTAATGTACATGATGTGTACGTTTTGATGTTTCATAAATACTCAAGTCTTTATATTATGGCAGACTGGCGAGAAACGTCAGAATATATGAAGTCAGCCTTTGATCAGATAGTAAAATGAATTCTATCAGGCGGTTACTTAATCTCAAACAAAATGCGACATCAAAAAATCGATTTAATGTGCAGCTATTGTTTATTAAGTAACCTTAATTACAATTTCTATGTGCTTGTAAATGTACTTTTCCAAATCTTGTAATTTATTGCTGTAAAAGCATCCTTAGAATTCTTTAAAGAAATAAAATGTGAAAATTGTTTTAGTTCAGGGATTTAAAGGTGATAAAAGAATCCTTGATGTGTGATTATTTTTCTCTGGAATACTAACTATTCTAAATGACAGTTAAAGGATTACTAGGTGTTGTTAATTTACTGCAAGATACAATTAAGAGGAGAAAGCTCATCCTCATACTGATCGTTATTGAAAAAAAGTATTTGAACAAGTTTTATGTTGAAGATTATGAGATGTTTGAAGTAATTTACCTTAAGTTCTTTAATAATAGCTGTCCACCAAGTTATATTTTTTTCCCCTTCTGGACATAGTATTTTGTAATTAAGTTTGTATGTCTTATATGCTAGTGCCAACACCTGTCTGTGAAAGCAGTGTTTAAACAGGAGCAGTAGCCAGTTGAAAGGGCAGTGTGAGCTCTTTAAGGCCTAATTAAGAACTGAAAGGGAGATGAAGGGAGTAGCACAAAAGATGTGAAAGTAGCTGAGATGATATTCCCAGAGCAAAGTTCCTCATTAGAACAATAATGAGATGATCAGAGAATGCCAAGCCTTCATCTTATCTCTCTCTCTCTCCTCTAGTTGCCTTGGATGTCAGTTAGTACCCCACCAATATTTGGTTACCAGGACAACCTTTCTTTAAATCTTCAGTTATTTTGAGTCTTGATAATTTGCTTTTGTTGAAATTTAAATATTGTAAAAAATATACATTTCCTAGTTTAAAAGGCTAGACTGTGAGTAAAGTAAAAATAGATCACTAGTAATTCTCAAAGTATTTTGCACAACTGTTATTTAAAATTCCAGTTAGACAACTTAATGTAATAATTCTGTTCACTCACCCAACTCTTATTTTCTTATATCTGCATATGGAAATTTTTAACAGAGTTTGGGTAGGAATGAAAAAGGATTGGTTATGAAACGGGAAGAGAGAAGAAAAATTTACATTAAATTTCAATATAAGAAGACATCTTAAAAACATATGTGCCATCTATATGGAGTGCTAGAGGAAAAACTGTTGAGTACTTAGGAGTCCCATGTTAGGTTATTTGAGTCTTTACCAGTTTGGAGATTTCTCAATTTCAGTTTTTCTAAGAATAGTATTAAAAGTATCTTTTGAAAAAATAATTCATTTTTACATTTGCCTGAGAGTTTTCCTCTTTAAGCAAAATAATCTTTGTAACCAGAAAATATTTTAATTTCCTACTGTATTTAGTTAATATTAATCTTTATTTTATTTGGAATTATATCAACAAACAGAAGGATAGATGTATTTATTGAGTATATTAGTCAATTTAAGAATCTTATGCCTAAAATTAGAAGGTTTACATGATTTTCAAATATGGGATAAAATGTGGAACTAAGCATAAAACTGTTTTTAATTATTTTATATTCTTTTCCAGAATACAGTTTATAGTACATGTGTTTCTAAGATGTTTTCTTGCATAAAAACTTGATGCAGAAATTTGGGGTAAATTTTTCACATAAAAGGATAAATGGAAAATTTATTGAAAAGGTCAGAACTGTATTTCCAAGAAATCTGTTTATCCATAAGTATTAGATGGTTGTAAGGGGGAAAAATAAGCCAAATAATGGATTTGTATATTCTAGATTATGGCTTATATCTTAAGTGCTGAACAATATTGTGGGATAATATTTGATTATTTTGAGAGATTAAATTTTAGATTGATTTGTATCATGGCATTAATTTAAACTCCTTATGTCAAAATAAGAATTTTTTGACATGTCTTTCATCCTCATTGTCTGTAGAGAAATGTTAAAAAATTATTTTAACTACATTCTCTGGTAGCACTGGTATAGTGTTAAATGTAACAGTATAAATGATTTTCTAACTGCATATTATCTCTTAATTAGTGTGGAGAAATCAGTTCATATATGTATAATTTGATTAAGAGAGGCCCTGTCTGATGCTATTATTATGTTAAATTAAGAAAAAAGGTAAAACAATCAATTGGTAATGAATCCCATTTAGTTTAATTTCATTAATCCCTGCAGTTCTCACAAGAACTGCTATTTTTCAGTAAATATTGTATTAGAAAAATTAAATCACATTAGTTGGACATAATCACTTTTTTAGAATGCAGTTCTGAAAGACCTCTTTGCAGACCAGGAAATGTTAGAGTTGAAAGGGACCTTAGAGAACATCTCATTTATCAGAGAAGGAAAGTGAGACTTAGGTGGGTTTCAGTCTCAAATTTGTGCAGAATTACTTAGGTTAAAGTAAGAAACTTTAGCTTATTTTTAATTAATGTTTATACTTAGCTCTATGGTATGTCTTATCTTTTCTACAGAAACCTGCTGCGTATAATAAATGTCAATAGGAATGTGTTTAGGAAAATCTAAGTTTTGTATCTCTAGACGACTTATGACCAATTAAACTAGTAAATATGTGTGTATACTTATTCTAACAAAAAGTTAATTGATCTGAAAGAGAAGAGAATAAAAAGTAAACCAACACGTATCTCCAGAATTGTCCTTTAGTTGTCGTAAAACAATATTCTGGAATGTTTTGGGGGACAAAGGTAATCTAATTCATAAAGTTGTATCTATACCCAGTTTCTAATGGTAAAATGAGTAATTTTTAAACTTCCTTTTAGCATCCTCTCTATTCTGTTAATCTAGTAGAGGCTCCTCCTAACTTTTGTCTTTACTATTTAAATAGCTTTGTAACTAATCGCGGTCCCTCTAAATGATCTTACCCACTGCTGCCATTTTCCTAAAACTTAGCTTTAACATCTTTCCTCTGTTTAGAAACCTTCAATGGGCTTTCTATTTCCCATAACACTAAGTGTGATAGCATCAGACATCCTTGATGGTCTGTTTGGAACCCACTGTTTCAGCCTCTCTCTCTGTGCCCTGTCCTGAACCTTATTTCCCAGCCGTGCTCCGCTGATCACCTTTATTAGCCTCTGTGCCTTGAACCTTGCTTCCTCCTTTGAACAAGCAGAGCCACTGCTTGAGATGCCCATTACGCATTTCTGCCTGGCAAAATCTTTGAAGGCCTAGTGCAAGCTATATTTTCTCTGCAAAACCTGAGAGATTCTATGGATTGGAGAAGTTTTCAGCCAGGAATATTATTTTGCCTTTATCCTAGAGAAGGGAGTGTGCTTGGGTAACACAAGCCTCAAATTGGTATCTGTGCTCTAGCTTGTTTCTCTGGTGCAGCAGTCATGGGGCCTGGTGAGGAGGAGATAAAAAGTTACACTTTGGCTTTACTGATGAAAACTCCTGGATGCAGAGCAAATTAAAATAGATCCTGAAATTGAATACAGACAAATTTAATTCTTATGACAAAAAAGGAAAAAAAAAGACCTTTCTACGTTCACCAGTCCTCGTTCTCCATCCTCCACTGAATAGATTAGATACTATTAGTCCTTAAGAGCAAGGCCAATTTCCTCAGTATTTTAGTTTATTTTCTTTAAAGCCAAATGGAAATGTTTGGAAAGAAAGTGATGAAAACCATTTTAAGTTGTTGAATGTAGTGATAGAACTATGTATAAGAAGGCATAAAGATTGCTACTTTATATTTTGGCATTATATTTTACATAATGAAACATCTAAATATTATGCACTTTAAATAGATGATGTTACAGTGCCTTTTTGATTAAATTTCTGAGAAATATTTTTCTTTTAATATTAGGATATTTGTAATAAAAATGAATTGAATCAATGCCTTTTTTTGGGTTTATGTTTGTACCTTTGTGTTAAGAGAATTTTCACCAATAGAATGAGGTTAAACAAAATAAAGTAAGTGAAATGGGAGAGAATGCAGATATACTAATCTTAAGCGTTAGCATGACTGTAGTTGAACTCTTGAGTTTCCTGACAACCAAGGCGAAAAGGGAAATAAAATAAATTGTATAGGTATTAGTACTAGGAGGAGAAAATAGACTAGTTACTCAGAGGAGAAAAGGTTCTATTTGCCTGTAAGTTAAAACAGTAGTTACTCCCATGGAGTTTCTTATAAAGGATGCTCATGGATTTAGTTCTGAATGCCATCAACATTTCATAGCAAACTGGAGAAGCAGAGTTGATATTGCTGTTTCTTGTAACCATCTTCAATAAAAAGGCAAAGGCATAACATTAAACTACAGTTCAGTGGAAGCAGTTCCACGAGGACTAAACTAATATCCAAATATGTAGTTTTCAATAGCTTCTTATATTTCCTAAAGTTAATTCTTACAGATCTTTTGATTTTGTCTATTTTAATTATGTTTATTATTGAGCATTTAATCTCTTAACTTAATCTTAAATTACGTGGTCAGTTTCTTATATTTAAGAATTTAGGGTTGTAATCAAGGCTTTGGTGTATCTGCTTTAGTCCTTTCCTCAGAACTGGCTAGCCATTCTGTGAACTGTCACACTGGTTCTAGCCAAGGATAGAGAAGAGTTTGATGAGGGTTTGAAACAGTTGAACTTCAGAATAACTCATAATTTGCCCCTGATGTGCTGTCTATTAAAGTGACCGTCTTTATCCTACTCTAGGACAGCAACCCTTTTGATGCCACTGCAGGCTATCGTAGTCTCACCTACGAGGAGGTACTGCAGGAGCTGGTAAAACACAAAGAGCTCCTTAGGAGGAAAGACTCCCACATCCGGGAGCTGGAGGACTACATCGACAACCTCCTTGTAAGGGTGATGGAGGAGACGCCCAGTATTCTCAGAGTGCCGTACGAACCATCCAGGAAAGCTGGCAAGTTCTCCACTAGTTCATAAGCCAATGGTACTGCATTTATAATTGGGGAGAAAAGAAAGGAAGAAAGAGAGAGAAAAAAATAGCAGAAAAGCTCGTTACTGAGAGAGACCACACTATCAGGTTTCATTCCATACTCTCCTTCATTGTGAAGAACTGTTTCACCTGTAAATATTAGGAGGGACTATCAAGAGTGACCTTTGAAGTGAGCTAAATAATTTAAACCTTTAAAGTGAAGATGGGCCAGATTCTCATGAACAAGCAGTTCCTTAGGATTCACTTAGGTGCTGGTGCCGGCCCACTAATCTGCCATAGGCCTAGGAGTATCTTCGGAAGTACGTGACTTATTCCTCAGGAACAGATTTCTCATCAAGCAGAATTGATACTGTGGTTGGTTTCTCAGAAATCAATTTGTACAGATTTAGCTGCAGGAATACTGCTCATTATAAACACTACTAAGAAAAAAGTTCATATTTTATATACATATATATACATGAATAATCTGTTCATGTATCTTTGTATATAAAATACATGCATATACCTCATATATACATGTGTTTTTAGAACATATAAAGACAACTGGTTGCCTCTAAAATTAGGATACCAATTAGGATTTCTTAATTTCAAAATATATGTGTACTCTGTCAATGCAAAACAAATCGTCATTGCTACTATAATGGTTTGTTACACAGAAGCTGCTTCAAATCACTCTTGACTATGTGAACCTTGGTTTCAAAATAAGCTGCTACTATATATTATTCCAGCATCAAATCTTTTCTCTTTTTCCAAAAGTAATGATCTAAAGCCCCTTTTTAAAGAACGATGTATTTTAGGAAACTTCATTAACCTTGCAACAGCATGAATTTCTTGAATTAATTTTTTATCTTAATATTTGAGTTTTGTTTGAGCTATAAGCAGAAGATAAGCAAGTGTGATTTGTTGAGATTCTGATTGTCTTTAAAATATTCAATACTAGCAAAGAAAATATTAGGAAGTTATATCTGAAGATAATTTGGAGGGTGGGGGGGAAGTAGGTGATCATTCTGATGCCTGATAACCCAAAGCAATGAACAAATTCTAGGAATGAGGAATTAGGCTCGGTTTCAAGTTACATAAATAATGGAACAGATGGTTGCATTTGGTTTCTGAACCAAAATAAGAGTTACTAAGGAGGGCTGAGTTTTTAGAATAGATCTTTACTAGCACGACATTTTACACTATTCTACAGCCACCCTGTAAGAATAAATCAGTATTACAAAATTGTGTCAGCTTTGTTTTTAAGTCTGCTCACCAAAAATGTTGACTACTATCATGAATTGTCTTTATATATTTGTACAGAATTAGTCTTTAAAGTGAAAATGATATAAAAATATTACTAATCATCTGCTGATTTTTTAACTTTAAAAGTCTGAAATACATACTATGAAATACTGAATCTGTGTCTTCTAAAGGAAATTTAAGATGAAAAATTCACCTGTATATGGAGACATATATTCCCCAGTCTTTTACCAAATGCATTTCTGTCTAATATTTATCTCTGCTAAGACTTCATTGAGAGTTAAATACAAAGCGCATATAACAGTTGTGCTCAGTTTAATATTTTGAATCAGATAATACTTGGCCAAGCTTATATTCACAAGTTAAAATCCCTTATTATTTGTATTTTTCTGAGTTTCTTCAGTTTTTCTATGAGAGCATAAATTTTGAAATTCTGAAAAATTTTCTGAAGTACAAATAATTTTTAATAGGAGACAAGGAGAAATAGCTTTCACTGACTTTTTCCTCCACTTCTAAATTTCTGTAATAAACCTCACAATCTGGTATAGAATTTTATTTTCCCATTTGAGGTCTTGGTAGTTCTTTTTAACTTGGTGCCATTTTTAGTTAACATTTATTAAATGTTGCACAATTCTTAGTATTTTTTCTGTTAGTATAACTGAGGCTCTTCTTACACTTTTAAAAGTACTAAAATCCATGTGTTTGCAGTATTATGACATTATCTGCAGATATTTTAATATGCTTTGGCCAAATTTACTCTTTATAGAATGAACCATGATGCTAGTGTTGTACTGGGGATATGTTTTATGTAAATAGAGCTCATGAAAAAGTATGGTTAAGGGACTGCCATTCTTTTTATGAGGAAATTCATTTTTAAGGAGGATTCTTTGCCTGTATAAAAACTGTTAAGGATTAGACTTGTCCATACGTTAATGATTTGGTTATAAGTGCGCCAATATTTTTATCTTTAATTCTGAGACAAGAATTGTATTGAAAACTGAATCTGCATTTATCACTGCCCGAAATGTTCTGTTCCGACGTTTATGAACTTTCTTTCACTCGTGACCTGGAATCAAACTGACTATATATATATATATATTCATAATCGGTCAATATAAGGAACTAAAAACAAAAAGTAAAAATGAGTTCCTAAGTAAACGTAACAGTGTTTCCTGTGTTTGTGGGCAGAAGTGCAAATAGAGTAGTTTTAATTTTTAGCGTTGTAGAAAAAAAGGCCAAAAGATCACATTAGTTTATTTTTGCAAACTATAACTTTTAAGTATTCTAATGGTATATTTTGTTAGTAACTTAGACAAGGAAATAAAGCATACGTACTCATTAAATAACGCGCAGCACAATAGACTTATAGACAGAGTTTACTTTTGCTTTTATGCTTAAAAAAGGCGTGTTCAAAAATATTTCCACCAATAAGAGGATTTTTTTAAATTGCAGAGTTTATAATAGTCTCAAACCTGTTTTAAGCTTAACATACTTCTGTTACATAATTAAAAATATTTCTGCTAATATTTTTTAAACAGTATAGTTTTACAACCGGCTCCCCTCCCAGTTCTAAAATTCAGCTTCAAAGTATTGAACATAACTGTCCTACCACTTAGGCTTCAAGTTCATTTATTAAATACCAGGGAATAAATCTTAGAATTGTATATAAAATGATGTGTCACCCATTCATGAAAAATATTTAAGTATTGCTTTTTGCTGCTGTATTCTGCATTGAGCCTAGTTTTGCCATCCTCCCATGAATGTAGTGTTATCCATAGATTATACATAACTACATCTATTGCTTTTAGCAGTAAGTGAAGATTTCGTTGTAATTTTCCAGCTGTGAAAATGTTGCCTGTGTTTAAAAGGGTTTCATGAATGGAAACCTAAGTAAAACTCAGCTCGCTAGTGACAGACTTGCTTTCCTCACATCCTTCACCAACTCCTCCGCCCTCACACCCCACTGCCTACCACCCCCATAAGGGTGCTTATTCTTTAGCAAGGAGAATCTCAAAAAAAAAAAAAAAAAAAAAAAGAATTGCTGTCTTTAATATATCTAGAAATTGTTACGCTAGAACTTTTTTTCCTCTTAGGTTTTTAGAAAAAGCAGCCTACCTTGGATTTGTAAAACAAGGTGAAGCTTTCTGATGTCTTATAGGTATGGTTGGTGTCACGTGTGTGTGTAAATGAAATACGAAGCATGCTTATTCCCTCGATCTCTTTGAAGTAAAAGGGAAAGGATCGCAGTGCTGCTGATTCATGATTGTACATGGAAGGGTCTGTCAGCACACACTGAAAGCCCCCGCGTTCACAGATTTATAAGTTTAATAATCCAGATGCAATCATTGCAGGTATTTAATATGCAATAGGTAGCATCTTAACTAATTAATCTGCATAAGAAGGGTTTTCTGGTGTACTTAATAAGAAGTGTAGAAGCTCTTCAAGCATTAAATTGGAGTTGACATTTTATTTCATTTACTTTCCATGTCAAAAAATACACTCTTACAGTGGAATTGAAGTCTGTAACAAACGATACATTTGGACCTGTCAATCTTCGATCTTAGGGGTGGTTTGATTTTGAGGTACAAAAAAAAAAATGCTGCAGATCTAGAAATGTATATATTTAGCAGGTATTTGAAAGATACAAGCATTATTTATAACTGAAGAGTATTACACTTAGTAAAATGCTCTAGTAACTTGTATACATTTTTGCAGGTACAAACTCCAATGTATGTAAGCATTATGTAACATGACAGTTGTATAATTTATGTAATCTGATGCATGAATCAGAGTTTTTATATATGATGATTGGTTTATTATAGTTGATTAAAATGTTTAATCTTATTTTGGTTGTCATAATTTCTTACCGCAGATAAAACAGCATGAGTATTCATTTGTACATGAGCCCTCCTTGTCTTTTAAAAGTACAGTAGGATGCCTCTTATTATTTGATGTATGGCAGCAGGTATTCTGTAAGACCTACAGACTCACTTCACTATGAAAACAGTTTTGAAAAGTAAGGTTTAGCGTGGACACTGTTTAGCAGCCCTTTGTGTATAAGATATCCCCTCACAGGGACAGAACTTACTGTTTGGTAGCAAATTACATCTGCGTATTTATACGGAGGCTAAGACCTATGCTGAGTGCTTTCTTTTTATGCGTTATTTCCTTTATTCTTCACAACAGCCCTCTACGGTAAGGACTGTACAAGCTTTCAGAGGAAATTGAAGACAGCTAACAAAACAGCTATTTGTGGAACTCGAGTAGAGTAGAGTTGGCAAAGCCACGGCATTTCTCACTAGTTTTTAGCGTCCAGCTCATGGCAGAGACCACTAATTCATGCCCACTTCCAGCCCTCTCAGCCTGCAGTCCAGGTATATGCCTGTCCATCCCAGATGCTGTCTGAGGGAAGCAGGAACCTAAGGGCCTGGGACGATGGTGTGGGTGTGGGTGTGGCAGAGTGTTGAGCAGTTGTATTCTATAGATTATGAGACGTGATCCACACATAGTGGTCCTGAAGGGAAGTAATCCACTCTTGGAACAAGGGAGTTCTCTGCAGGCCGGAATACCTTCCTGGTCCTTAATTGCCCTCAATTTTAGAGACCCATTTATTGTATCTTTTTACTTCCCCTGGTATTTCTCTGGATTGTTCCCCTTTCTGCCTATCTGCAGCACACACGTTTATTTTTTCTTAGTCTGCTGAGACAAAGATATTTGAGGTAATTTGAGGGTAGAGAGTTATTATTCTGTTAAAGTGGCTGTTTTCCACATAGGTTTGTTCTAATGCTGTGCCTCTCTCAGAAAGGCCAGATGGAAATGAAAGCGAGGCCAGGGTTGCTAAACCTGATCACCTCAGAGACTGAAAATATAGATTTTATGTGAAATGTGATGTCCACGTGTTAGCAACTGATTCTTCAAACAAACAAACAAACAAACAACCCACAAAACCGCAGGCCACTAGTGCACAGTCTTTTCCTTAGTCCGTGTTTCTGATGTACCGTCTTCGTTGTCATCATCATCATCAGGACAGTGCAGAGTGTAGTTGTTTACTTCCCCCCCAGATGATCTTGTGTTTAATCAAAACCTGACTTGGCCAAGGGGCGTGCGGGGCGTGTGTGATGTGTAAGACGGAATTACAGCTCAGGACTCCTGGGAGGGAGCGGGGAGAGGATAGGGAGTAACTCTTCAGTGACTCTAGAGTTTCAGTTTGTAGGATGCATAAGTTCTGGACGTCTGCTGTGCGACATGGTGCCTACAGTTAATGACACTGTATTGTGCATGTAAAAATCTGTTACGGGGGTAGAGCTCATTCGAAATGTTCTTACGGCAGTAAAGAAAAAGCCTTTCTCAGGTACGCCTGCCCCTGAGCCTGGCAGCGCAGATGCTTTGCAGAGGGAGAACAGCACAGTGAATCTGAGTTACAGTACAAGGGCCACCGCTCTGGTGTTTAGAGCCTTTTAGAACGTTATCTAGTATCTGATACATACCTTTTTGTGGTAATTATGATTTTTCAGTATCTTATTTATGACGGTCTTGCCTTTTGGTAAAAAACTGTATAAAAACTATTAGTGTCCCAGAGATCAGTTTAGCACTGTCCTGTGTTAAGGTCACATCACGTATGGTATGTGACAACTTCCAGTCATCTATAAAGTCAATGTGTTGTTGTGTGTGTGTGTGTTTTTTAGGGTATAAAATACATATTTCAATTGAAATATAATGGTCATTGATTCTGTAGTTTCTTTGATTTTGTACATCCACTATTTAAAATTCCACTGTACTTTTGGACGCCAGCCAGATCAGGAAAGCTGGATGGTTAGATCACTGGTTGTCAAAGTGTTGTCCCCAGAGCAGCATTGGCAGTATCACCTGCCTTGGGAGAATGAATGCAAACTCTCAGGCCCGACTCCAGACCTACTTGCATTAGAAACTCTGGGGGTTGGACCCAGAAAGCTCTATTGACCAACCCTGCAGGTGTTTCAAATGCACATTCAAATCTGACTACCATTGAGATAGAGACCCACCCCCACCCCCACCCCTTTTTTCTTAGTTTAATATACTTCAGAGATTTTTTTTTAACTTAATGTAATTTTCCTTGCCAGTCCTGAATTTATTTATGAACCTGTTCTTTTAGTTTTTTGATAAAATGAATATTTTGTGTTTTAAAGAAACTTAAGTCTGATGAAACTTAATACAGATAGAATGCTTGTAAGATAATGCATAATGCGTTATGCAGAGTAGATACATAGTTAATACCGTTGATTCTTTGATGTTTGTGCAGTAAGATTTGCTGTTGTGATGGGGAAGGCAAAAATGCACATGGGCCTTAATGCGGAACTGCCATAATGTCTTCCTTTGTTCTGATGTGGCGGCCAAGCTTGATTAAGGAGGGCATCTTTCTCAGCCTCACAGAGGCCTTGAAAACTGAGGTAAAAGATAGTAGTGTAGAAAGGAAACAGAAAATGGAGCCACATATGGAATGCGGTAGAATAAAATTTTTGAATGTATGTGTGAAATTGGGCAATGAACCTTAATATAACAAGTGAAGCCAACTTGGACTTGAAGTGAGAGGTTCTGTCTAACAGGCACTTTGTAACTTTGCTAGTTACAATCATTTTGTCAAATAGTTCATAAAAAGCTTACATTATTTTCACAATCAAAACTGAGTCGAGTTCTCGTGTCTAGGGAAATCTAGAATGAAGTGTAAGAGTCTTGTTAGGTCTTGCATCAGATACTAGAAACACTGGATGATTAGGAAAAGACCATGCATTAGGTTAAAAATAACGTAATTTAATAGGGTGGTATGAGAGAGGAACATCCAATAGCAGAGTATTTTATTGGTTTTTATTCCTCGGTGGAAAAATGGCTAGAACATGAACAGTGTAACATGGATTCAGAGACGTCTGAACACTGGCAAAAGTTGTTGGGTTTTTTTGTCTTGTTTGTTTCAATCATCACTCTCAAACCCTCAGTGGAAACTTCAGTGCCAAACATTAGATTAGCCTCTGGCAGAAAGGGATCTAGAGAGCACAGGTCATTAAAATCACAGCTGATTCTGAATCCTCAACTTGAACTTGTGCTTTCAGCCTCTTTCAACAAAATTTTGCTAAAGTTAGACAAAGAGTAACAACATTGGCTTATGAATTTCATTTCCTTTCCTAGTTATGAAGGAGGCATTAATGAGGTGGAAATGGCAGGAGAAGCCTGGGGAATTGGGTAGGGAAGGCGGCAGTGGGCCAGGCTCACAGGAAAACTAGTTGCCAACCTCAGATTAATTTAGGTTATAATCTGAAACCATATAGGACAAGCACTTTTAAGAAATAAGTCATTTGTCATAAACAGTTGACTGATCCAATAGCAGTATTTAGTGTTTTTATGTTTACATTTAAAGATATTTTATTAATATACTGTTACTGACTGAACATCTTTCATGATTTATAAGCTATAAAATATTTTAATCCTTGACTTATTTTTTTACCAAGCTATTCACTTAATGCTATATGATGTGTAACACTTGAGACCATCTGTTAGGGATACTTGAATAATATGCACACTGTGAAGATATGTACATCAAATAAAGCAGAAAACACATGAAATAATAATAGGAAGAGTTTGTGAAGACAATCCTTGCATTTTAATTAAAAAAAAAAAAATGTCTGAAATCTAGCAGGAAGTCTTTCCAAAACTGAAGCTCTTATTCTGGGAAAATTGCTCTGCTGAGTGGCCTTAAGATGCCACTTTGCCTTTAAGTGAATAGATCTTAAATAAAAATATTGGCATCAGTACTACTTAGAATTGTCCTCTGAGCATCCCTCGTTAAGTGTGAGAAGTTCCTGCAGAGTAATGGCGGCAGCTGCATGGGAACCAGGAGGAGCAGGCTGTTTTGTGAAGCAGGCCCAAGAGGGAGGCTGGGATTAGGACAACCTGGGTGTCTTGGGGTCACCCCTGGAGGACGGATTTGGGGGGAGCATCGGGTTGAATTTGGTAGTCTTGGAAACACTGAGCTGGGTGCAGTGAAATCCTAGGCCTTGGATGGTACTTCAATGCTGTTGGAGGTTGAAGCTATTTCTTTCTTTCCTTTGAACTGGTGGAGGATGGGGGCAGGTTGGCGCCCTGGGGGTCTCCCCAGAGCAAGGGACCTTGTGAAAGACGGAAAGGTTTCCTAAGTCACTCAGCCGCATGTAGACATCTGGATTCTTAGTCCACCCACCTGTTAGTTGGGAGTGATTCCAAGGAGCCTCGCTCACTCCCAGGAGGCTTGTTGTCACCTAAGGGTCACACCACCCGATGAGCTTGTAGCCTAGACACCTGTCATGATGCCGCGTGCCTCTAAGAATGGGCCGGAATGGTATATATGTGGGACAAGATTTAGTTCCCGCCACGTATTTAGTTGGTACTCAGTCACATTTGTTGAATGAGTGATCAGATTATTTTTTATTAAAATCCATATTACTGTTACGAACATCTGTTATCAACAGTGATGTTTTCTTCTAAGGGAGCCAGCCCCTTTGAAATGAATAAAAATAAAGGTTTTTAACAGGCAGTGGAAGTTGGATCTAGAGGAGACATGATTGCCACCAAAACCTTGCCAGTATAAACTGGGAACAGGCAGAAGTAAATGTTCGTCTTAAATTTTAGGCCGTCTACCAGAGTTTAAGAAGCATGCTTAGTCAACTTCACTCCTTCCTTTACTTTAGTGGGGGCTGGTCACCTGCAACTCTTCATGTTTGTTCACTTGTCTACACGCCCTGCTCATTTGTATGCAAGCCCAACAGAACCAGATAGCTGGTCACCTTTGCTGCCCTCCCATTTAGAGTTCACGTGTCACATTCCAGGTCCTCAGTAAACGCCTGTTAGAGGAGGGAGGGGAAGGAGGACTTCAGTGGCTGGTGCTTTGAAATATGGTGTAAGAAGTTTGTACTTTTTCGTTGTATGTGATTCGGTTGGCAGCATGCTGAGATTTTAATTATCTGTACTTTAAAATACTGCAACCATGGCTAGTATAAAAACACTTTCCATTGTCCTTGATGAAGGGAGGAGTTCTCATTCTAATTTGGCTTATACTTGTAATTAATGAGAAAGAAACCTTGAGTGGTCCCTAATTGAAAACAGGGAGTACATTGATCCACTTTTGTTTAGGAGTCTCATGGAAACTTTAGATATAAAAACAGTTTTCTTAATTATATCATGATACAAAAATAAATAAATCATTTCAATAAGAACACCGGGCAAGATAGGCTTTTCTAACTGAAGTGCTTCCTTTAATATACATGTCTTTCGTTGAACAGTTAGGGAAGATGAGTCCAGAATAAAACCTCAGTGCAGTGCGGTAAATAGATTTCATCTTGAGTGTTTAATTGCTCAATCAACAGCTGCTGTGTCAAGGAAGTTGGTGAAGCCTCATCTGGGCTCTCCCAGCCACCCATTGATCCGTCCTTCATTCCATCCTTCAACTCAACAAACTGAATACCTGCTATGTGCAAAGCACTGTTCTAAATGCTAATGATAGAGTTGAGCAAGATGGACAAACGGAAATAGGGCCCAGATCCATTAGTGATGTCTACCAAGGGCTCATGAAGTCCATGCCCCGCCCCCATTTTTTAAGGAGCGTTTTTGAATTTTTTAAGGCCTATTCAAGTTGAAGTAACCAGTTAAGTACTCTCAAGTTAATCATAGCAGCACCAACTGACTGCACTTGAGTGTTGCTTTCTTGGGAGGATAGAACTTCATGTCATCTGACAAATACTGATCCTAGACAATGAGGTAATGGTAGGTGCATCTGGTAGCATGAAGAACTAATGATGAGCTCATATGCAGTTTTTCCATGACTCTCTTTGTTAACCCATGCGTTTAATTTTTTTTTAAATGTAGTTGAAACCTGAGAGGTGTTCCAAGCAAGATTGGAACAAACAAAAAAACCACGGGATTATCTCCAGTATAGGGACACTTCTTGGATAATTAAAGGTAATGATGCAGATGGTCTATGTTATCCTTTTCTGAGTTGCAGAGAACTCATTTTCATTCACCACTTGGGTTGCAGCCGTATCATTGAGAAATGAAAGTAAATTGTATTTAAGAAACCTTCATCAGCATTTATGACACGGGAGTTTTTGGTTTGGAGAAAAATAAGTACCAACTGCTGAATGGATTTAGAATTGTATTTAAAAGGATGTTTTTTGCCAGTAGCTTCTAAATCAAATAAACTAACTGAAAATTTTTCATACCCAGGATCTAATGAATCTGATTTAGCTTTTTAGTTGAGAGTAATTACCTTCAAAAGATGAAAAACAAACATCAAAGCAATGGGAAAGAGGTGGGTCAGTCAATAAAGAGACTTAAGGCAGCTGAATTCCATTTGGAAAAATATACAAGTTCAAATCCACACCTCATTCTTTATACCGAAATTAATTCTATGTGGATTAAAATTTTAAACGTAAAATATGAGATGTATCAAAACAATGTGGGAGTTTTGTTCTGTTTTGTTTGGTTTACAGCAGAGAAGACCTCTCTATTCAAGTCACAAAACCTAAAGCTATAAAGGAAAAGATAGATATATTTGACCACAGACAACTTTTAAAACATTTGAACGCCACCAAAAAATCCAGTAAACAAAATCAAAAGGCAAATGGCAAAAAGGGGAATAGATAGCAGCACAAATGACAGACAAAGTCTGATTTCTCTATAATATAAAAAGCCCTCATATACCCGTAAGAAAAAGACCACGAGGAAAATACTCAGAAGGCAGACAGAAGAAAAATCCAAATAGCCTTGTGAACATCTGCAAATTAGAATAGACGAAGAAGGTGCCATGTTTTACCTATCAGGTTGCTCAGCTGTGTTAAAGCACAGGCTTGCCAGGAAAAGGGGACACGGATACTAGGTCATTTGGGGTGTAACTTGAAGCAAGCTCTTTGGAGGGCAATTTTATAATCTCTATGAATATCTTAAATGTGCATCCCTTTTGATCCAGCAATTTTATTCCAGGAATTTATCTTACAAATATTCTGGAAAATGTATACAAACATGTATTTGTCAGGATGTTGACTGCAACACTGTTGTTAGTAACAAAATACTAGAAATTGGCCGCTAATCAAACACTTTATGTTGTCTAATGGAATAGTATGCAGCAAGTAAAAATCACAAGATCCATGCATAAGCTGGTATGCCAAAATACCCAATTATGTTAAGGGGGTAGAAAAAGGCAACAGAAAAATACAGATAGAGTGCTCTAGTAATTTGCATTTTAAAATACGTATGGGTATGTATGCATTTGTAGGAACATTGCTGGAAGAATATTGAGATGGTGGTTATTTCTGAAGAATACACTGCGTTTGCACAGGAGACAAATTAGTTTCTCATAAATCCCTTTTGGTTTGTTTTAGTCTTTCATCATATTCTTGTGCCATTTTCAGAATTAAATAAGATACATCTTTTGATTAATTTAGGAATATTTGACTTTTAGCCTGATTTTAGACTTCAGCCACCCTTATATGATTTGGGGGTCTGTATCAGAGCCTCAAGTAAACCACTGCCCTGCTGAGGTGAGTGGTTCCCCATCTGGTCAAGAAGACGAGCCAGGCTCCTCCATTTGCAAAACCGCCAGCTTTCCCGCTCGCACATCTGGCATCCAGAACACGTGGGGCCCTTCCCGTTAGAGAACAGAATCCCCCTGACCCAGGCTCTCCATGAAGATTGATGCTGCTTCTGCTGGAGAACCACAGTGGAAGGTGCTGCCCATCATGTTTCTTATGATACATTTCTGGTAGAATTCAGCCCAGGAATTTCTTTTTTAATTTTCTATAGGAGTTGGACAGTGAAGTTCTAGAATTGACTTTCTTTACCACATTGCTTTCTTTGCCTAGAATCTTAGCATCAAAATCAGTGTTCAGGGGGCTTCCCTGGTGGCACAGTGGTTGAGAGTCCGCCTGCCGATGCAGGGGACGCGGGTTCGTGCCCCGGTCCGGGGAGATCCACATGCCGCAGAGCGGCTGGGCCCGTGAGCCATGGCCGCTGAGCCTGCGCGTCCGGAGCCTGTGCTCCACGACAGAAGAGGCCACAACAGTGAGAGGCCCGCGTACCACAAAAAAAAAAAAAAAAAAAAATCAGTGTTCAATTCATAACTGGCTTTTTGATGACTGTTTTAATGATCTGCTTATGACCAAGGTATTTATTGAAAATCTTTTTTTGGAGAAACCATGACATCAGTGTAAATTGTAAAGAAAAGAACAGGTTTAATGCTACTCTGACTAGAACCTCTCCTGTCCTGTAGGTGAGATGAAACCTTTAAGGTATGTTTTCCTTCTAGGAAAGACAGTATCTCCTGCATAGTATTCTTGCCAAAGATAAATTAGTTTGAATCTAATCATGAGAAAGCAATCAGACAAATCCAGAACCTAGTTTATTCTAGTCAGTTATCTTATAAAACCTCAATGTCATGAAAAACAATAGACAGCAAAAAAGAAAGGTTGCTACAAATTAAAATCGTCTCCTGAGATATAACTGAACGCATTGGACAATATTATTGCCCGAATATTAGATTCTGGATTAGGAACAAGAGGCCAAAAAAAGATATTTGGGGGACAATTGAGAAAATTAAATATGAACTATATATTATTAAATAAAATTAATATTAATTTTCCCAGGTATGTGATAGTTATGGCCTTATTATTAGGAAATGCATGTTAAAATATTTAGAAATGAAGCATTTTGGAGTTTGCAACTTATTTTCAAATGGCTCAGGGGAAGGGTTACAGCTAGAAAGCTAAAGCAAATGTTAACAAAATGTTGACAATTTGTAAACCTAGATGAAGGATATATGGGTGTAAACAGTATTTTTCTTTCAACTCTTCTAAGAAAGTTTGAAATTTTTAAATGAAAAAAATGGAGAGAAAAGATCTAATTTGACTCATAAAATCATACTGTTGGAGAAACAGACTCACAGAGAACAGACTAGTGGTTGCCAAGGGGGAGGACAGGTAGGGGAGGGGTGGAGTGGGAGCTTGGGGTTGGCAGATGCAAACTAGTATATATATATATAGAATGGGTAAACAGCAAGTCCTACTGTAGAGCACAGGGAACTGTATTCAGTATACCCTGTGATAAACCAGAATGGAAATAAGTATAAAAAAGAATGTGTATATATATACATATATAAAACTAAGTCATTTTGCTGTACAGTAGAAATTAACACAACACTGTATATCAACTATACTTCAATTTTTAAAAAAATCATACTGTTTGTAAACAGTTATAGCAAAAAAAAAAAAAGAAGAAAAATGACTTTTTAGGTTAGGCTTCTTTGTGCCATCCTCCTGATTTGACATTTATCCCTTATTATTATCAGGTGAGGACATTCTCTTGGTAACGTCCCTGCCACTCCTAATTCCTTTGGCCTGTTCTGCCTAATGGGCAGCCCCCGCCTCTCTGCGGCCTCCATTTCTGCACTCTGGTTTCTGCCAGGCTCCTTGACCTGCCTCCTTTACACCTCATCCCAGTGGAGAGTGTTTCTATCAGGGTCCCAGGTGGCTTGTTTTTCTCAACCTTTGCCCCCAACCCCCTTGGCTCCCCAGGTGTCTCGTCTTTCAGGCCTCTCCCCCTCCTCCTGCCTTTGTCTAATTAAACTGAAGTGGTGCCACCTGGCCAAGTTCTTCCTTCCTGGGCCTCTTTGGGTGGGTTTTCCCTTTTTCCCCCTCTGGGGCTGTCATGAATTTCTTGTCAGCATCTTGGGCCTTTCCTGCCCTCCTTTCTCCCCAGGCTGGCCCTGTGACTGCCCCAGGTGTCTGGTTCTTAGCTGTGATGGAAATTGCTGATGGCCTTTTCAGAAACCAGGAAGACCCGATTGGGACAGTCTGCACACCTTTGCAGACACAGATTCCAAACGTGGGTGCCCGTTAGGTTGACTGCTCGAGCTGGGGCACGTGTGTGTGCGCACGCGCACGTGTCTGTGTGTGGTGTGTGTGTGTGTGCGTGTGTGTGTGCGTGTGTGTGTGGTGTGTGTGGGGCTGTGTGGTGTGTGTGCGTGTCTGTGTGTGCGTGTGTGTGTGTGTGTGTGTCAGCCTATGTGGCTGGAAGGGGTGCCTTTGCCTCTTCCTCCCTGGGGGCCCTCCTGCCCCTTCTCACCCTGGTGTTGACCTTTTCACTTTCACACTTTGAAATTTAATGCCAAAAGCTTTCCTGTCATTCCACTGGGATCCCCAGGACCCCCAAAACAACACCCAAAACAAATAACTCTTAAACAGTCAAGGCTAATTTAATGATTTACGTCCTGGGTCCATTCAAGCGAGGAGGCCAACTCATGGATCAGTTCTTACCTGGATTTCCCAGATTTGAGCTGTGATCTGGCCCGTGGGGTTGGACCCTTAGTATGGTGACTATAGTATAAAGTGTATTGTGAAGAGAAATGAAGGCTGGAAAATTATGGGGACCAAGAGACAGTCATGCTTTGGGCCAGAACGTGCAATCTACAACTTATTGCTGACCTTGGTGAAATACTTCAGCAAATGAGCAGTAAACACAGCTACAGGTAAGGGGGGAGCAGTCACACTGCCTTCTTCTCTTTACTCTTGGATATTCTTCCTTAAAGTTTCCAACAGTTGAGAAGCAGAGATGAATAAAGATGGATGGAGGATCCGAAGAACTGAGTTCTAGCCCTGACCTGGCCACTGATGAGCTCTAAGTTCCTAACCTTCTGTTTCCCCATTTCATAAAAAGAGGAAGTGGGTTGGAGGGCTGGTAGATTTGATGATCTCCAAAGTCTCCCCCAGCCTTAAAAGTCCACGTCTGGGGCTTCCCTGGTGGCGCAGTGGTTGAGAGTCCGCCTGCCGATGCAGGGTACACGGGTTCGTGCCCTGGTCCGGGAAGATCCCACATGCCGCGGAGCGGCTGGGCCTGTGAGCCATGGCCGCTGAGCCTGCGCGTCCGGAGCCTGTGCTCCGCAGCGGGAGAGGCCACAACAGTAAGAGGCCCGCGTACCGCAAAAAAAAAAAAAAGTCCACGCCTGGAGTTTTACATTCTTTCCCTCTATTTTTTACAAAGTGCCTTTTAAACATCGAGAGGAGGTCTTACTGTTTTTTGTAATTTGAGAAGCTCAGTTTTGAGCAGTCAACCCTGATCTGAACCCAGGGCTAAGATGATACAAAAGGAACCCTGTGAAAATCAAAGACCGCAGTGTGTGGGAGACACCTGCAGAGCATCGACACCCAGGTGTCTTCCTTATTGATGGGACGCTCAGGGGAACGACTCTGCAAACACCCTTGGACGCCCGTGCCTGCGTGTCTGCATTCTACAACCACAGAGCCCTGCCTGGTTTCATCACCTCTCCCTAAGTGTTTGACGATGGTGACTTTGATCTGAGCCCGAAATCCCAAATCAGAGTGATCGTTTGTTTAAAATTGTCACACATCCGGAAATTGTAAAACCCAAAACAGAAAGCACTATAACAAGGATTTTTCTTTCTAGTCTGTTAAGGTCATTAAGGAGCCCTGTTCTGATTCAAATAGCTGCCTATGCTTAGAATTACTGAGTTTCCCCAGCAACAGGTTACAGAAAGAGTATACTGAGTCATGAAACAGAGCAGAAGTAAAATGAAAAGGTAGAAAGAAAAGTATGACCAAGTAATTCCTTTGACAATTACATAATTTAAATAGAAGGCAGATTTAAAACATGGATCTAAAGAATGAGGTGAATTTTAAATTTGGAGGGGTATTTGCTAACACATATTCTAGTTACCTCAATAAGAATAGAGCTGAGAATTCTAGCCCTAGTGAAGCCGGTATCATTTTAACACCACATTCCCTCTATTTTACTAAGCATTCACCTCCACGGGTGTATGTCTCTATAGAAAGGCAACAATTCCCACTCTGCTTCCAGAAGGAAAAAGCCTTTGGAAGCTTCCAGCTTCTCTCGACCCCGTCCCCCCCCAAGAGGGGGCGTGGCTTACCTGGTTTGGGAAGGGAGGTGCGCGTCCTTGGCTCCGAGGCAGCTTGGCCACAGGCTGCCTGCCTTCTGGGGTGTTCGGTCACGCAGTGAGCTCACAGATTCACATCTGTAGGGGGACTTCCAGTTGGCCAGAGCTGCCTATGACTGGGGGCCAGCTCCATCTAATTCAGGTTGAAGGATTCAGAAGCCCACTCTGTGTTCACAATGCCTCCATGCCCTCTAATTTCTCTTTATCTTGAATAAAGCTGATTTTTTTGTCTCCAGTTGTCTGACTCCTCTGTGTATCTCAGGCGGGGAAGAAGGGGGTGTTATTTATTGTGGTCGCTGCAATTTCAGTAGGTACCTACGGGGAGCCAGGTTCATTTCCAGGAACTGTCTATAAAGAAGGCTAGCACTTGGTCTTTGTCCTGAGAAATCTGCAGTCTAGGATTATGAAATTCAATTTCATTAGGTATATTGTGGATGGGGTTCTTCCTCACTCTTTTTTTTTTTTTTAATCTCTGGGTGTTATCATTGTGTCCTATAAATAAGTAAACGGCATTGCGTTTCTAATGTGAATTACGGCAGAGCTATTTTGGTCCTCTTTGTATTACACTTGGGTTTTAACAGCTCACAGAGAACAAATTTGATTGTGTTTATATTTAAATGTTCTTAATAAGGGAAACAGAAGGATTAGATTCAGTAAAAACAGGAGCAGCATTCTGAATGTGTTTAAACAAGTCTTCCCCACTGATAAATAGAACTATTGAGCATCCTTTTCAGCTAGACTGACAAGAAAAAAGTCATCCGTTCCCCTAAAGAATTTGTACAATGCTCCAGGCGAGTTACAGCTGGATCCTCTTAAAGAAATCAATCTTTCCTAGTAAATGACTCATAAGACCATTTAAATCTATGAAGCTGTTCAGTAAATTTATTCAATTAAAAGGATTTTCAATATTTTAGAAAATATTAAATTACCCATAATATTCTTGCAATGGCAGAATGGAAAACAAAACACAGCACACACCCAAGCAGCCCTGCTTCAGAGCTGACAGCCTATGTGTCAGCAAAGCCCTTCCAGCCTTCTGACAAGTCTCATGTAGATGATGCAAGTTACTTTGGTGTGTTGATGCTGACAAGTTTACAGATCACTCATGATAATCACACCTGCCGCTTTAGGGAAAACACTTTTTAAGTTCTAAGTATTGGGGGATTATATTATGCCACACTGAAAAGGAAAAAAACAACTTCTGTAATGACAAGGCAACATCAGTAAAGACTCTGGACCAGATCATCATAATATGCTCTTATTAGAGTAACCTCTCTGTGTCCAGGGTGTATTTCACCTCAAATTGGGACTGTGACTTTTTTTTTTAGTCACTTGAAAAAGTTCACTTTACAGACTATGCTGTGGATTTCTATTGGGTGGGCCAAAAGGTTTGTTGGGTTTTTTCCGTAAGATGGCTCTAGTAGCACTTAGTTGTCTTTAACTTCATTCGAAACAATTTTGTTAGATTGTATGTGACAGGTGTCATATCAGCATGCATTTAAAAAAAGACTTATCAAAATTGGTGACGTTTTGTGTAGCCATTTTTTAAAATTGAAGATGGAAGAAAAAAATCAACATTTTGGCACATTAAGCTTTATTATTTCAAGAAAGGTAAAAATGGAACTGAAAAAGTTGCAACTGAAACGCAAAAAATGATTTGTGCAGTGTATGGAGAAGGTGCTGTGACTGATCGAACGTGTCAAAAGTGGTTTGGGAAGTTTCGTGCTGGAGATTTCTCGCTGGACGATGCTCCACGGTCGGGTAGAGCAGTTGAAGTCGATAGCGATCAAATCAAAACAATAATTGAGAACAATCAACGTTATACCACGCATGAGATAGCCAACATACTTAAAATATCCAAATCGAGTGCTGAAAATCATCTGCACCAGCTTGGTTATGTGAATCGCTTTGGTGTTTGGGTTCCACAGAAGTTAAGTGAAAAAAACCTTCTTGACCGTATTTCCACGTGTGATTCTCTACTGAAACGTAATGAAAACATTCCGTTTTTAAAACAAATTGTGACAGGCAATGAAAAGTGGATACTGTACAATAATGTGGAATGGAAGAGATCATGGGGCAAGCGAAATGAACCACCACCAACCACACCAAAGGGCAGTCTTCATCCAAAGAAGGTGATGTTGTGTATATGGTGGGATTGGAAGGGAGTCATCGATTATGAGCTCCTTCCGGAAAACCAAATGATTAAGTCCAACAAGTGCTGCTCCCAATGAGACCAACCGAAAGTGGCACGCAACGAAAAGCCTCCAGAATTAGTCAACAGAAAACACATAATCTTCCATCAGGATAACGCAAAATTGCATGTTTCTTTGATGACCAGGCAAAAGCTGTTACAGCTTGGCTGGGAAGTTCTGATTCATCTGCCGTATTCACCAGACATTGCACCTTCGGATTTCCATTTATTTCGGTCTTTACAAGATTTTCTTAATGGAAAAAAATTCAATTCCCTGGAAGATTGTAAAAGGCACCTGGAACAGTTCTTTGCTCAAAAAGATAAAAAGTTTTGGGAAGATGGAATTATGAAGTTGCCTGAAAATGGCAGAAGGTAGTGGAATGAAAGTGTGAATACGTTGTTAAATAAAATTCTTGCTGAAAATGAAAAATGTCTCTTTTTATTTTTACTTAAAAACCGGAGGCACTTTTTGGCCAACTCAATACTTACGTAACTCATTTTTCTTTGAATTTGACAAAACATCATAGTAGAAAGTACATTCTAGTGATTGGAATACTGAGCTGAATAGATGGAGGAATACAATGGCTAGAAAGGCAGTTCTCACCCATCCCACCTTGCCAGTAGGTGGAATTCACAATTTAAGAGGTATAATAAGATTTTGGCTTTACCTTGTGGTGTGTAGTGAGTCAGCTATCAAATGGGGAGAATCATCTACCTTTCAGGTCTGAGGATGAACACAAAGAGATTTTAAAGTCTGTTGAGGTCCCCAAGAAAAATGATTGTGTTAATTCTGGAACTACTCATTGGACTCAGAGCAAGGAAGTATCACTTTCCATTAGGCTGGGAAGAAGAAAGTTGGACGATGCCAAGTGTGGGTGAGGATGTAGGAATCTCTGCATCTTCCTACCCCACCTGTGAGAACAGAAGGCAGTGCTGTGCACGGTAAGCATGAGTGCCTTATAACTCAGCAATTCTGCCTTTCAAGGTATGTCCCAAGCAGATGCTCATACAGGTTTCTACAGGACTGGTACGAGGACGTCCGTTGCAGCATTGTTTCTCATAGTGGGACTTGGAAGCAGCTGGGAAGAGTGGGCATGGTGGGAGGTGGGGGGTGGAGAGGAGGAGAGGCATACCACAGATGCCACGCAGCAATTGGAAGTAACAGAATAGATATCTACAATGCAACGTGGGTCAACTTGGAAACATAGTCCTGACAAAATCAAGAAACAGAGTAAGATCTATATAACAGCACTACTTAAGTAAATTAAAAATACATGCAAAACAGTATTCATTTTACAAGAACACATACAAACAAAAGTTTCGAGTCAATTGGAGTGATTCCATATGGTAGGGGTGGGCAGTAGGAGTAGGGAATAAAGATTAAACAAACAGTGTGATTAAAAAATGTGCAAAAGGGGGTCATGCATGGAACAATAACTAGCGTATAGTGTAGTGGTGTACTATGAACTGAGGATGCTGAGCTCACACCTGCGCATTTCAAGTACCGCCCCTCCGCCAACTCTCTCTCTCTCTCTCTCTCTCACACACACACACACACACACACACACACACACACACACACACACACGATTGCCCGGTGGTGACGTATGGGCCCAATCAGGGCCTATGCAATACATAAAAATGGTTTGAATTAGTTACTAAGACTTAAAATCCAGCGTTTCAACTACTCGTAAAAGATCCAGCCAGCTTGGGCTGAGGGTCTCAATCCCCAGCTGTGCCCGGCAACTGCACCATCTAAAGTAAGCTTGTATTCCCCCGGCCATCACAGCTCTCACCCCACCCCACCCCTGACAGAGGATGAGGGTCAGCTCCCAATCACCTTTGCATTATGTGCTAAACCAGACGCTTCTCCCGTTCTGTTTCCTACCTGGGCCTTGAGCCGGTGCTGCCTGACATAGATGTCAGCTGCCTTCCACGTCCTTTTCCCTGCCAAACCCTCTAAGAGGTTTGGTTCAACCAGACCAAGTGAAGGAAAGGGAGGAACAGGGATAACTCCTAAAATTGGTTAAAGCATGTTGGGCGGGTGTGGGCCTTTCCCTGAAATGAAGGAGACACAGGTAGGATCAGGCTTGAGGGGAAATTCAAGAGTACCCCCCCTTTTCATCAGGAGATGTTTCAGATGCCCTTAGGAAATCCAGATGGCTCAGTTAAATAAACAGTGGCTGTGTGAATGGGGAGTTCTAGGGAGAGGTGAGAGGTCAAAGTTGGAGGATAACCAATGGACACCAGCAACAGAAATGTGGTATTTAAAGTTCCGGGACTGGATGAGATGACCCAAGGAAAGTGCAGAAATAGAGAAGGGGAGGGAGATTTAAAAAAAAAAAAAAAAAAAAGAAAGAAAAAGGGAGGTATGAAATAATCTCTGTTGAGAGGGGGAATGTGAATGAAATATGAAAATTTAGGAGAATTCCCTGGCAGCATACTTTCATATTTTTATATTTTTATATTTATACTTTTATATTTTTCCTAGAGCAATAGTCAATTGGATAGAGCTCAAAATCACGTTAAGTGCAAAATGCATGCTGCAGACTGGCCTGTGTAGTATGGTACTGTTTAGGACGATTGAAAAGAATATTCATGATTATTGAAAAGAATCTGCAAAACAATGCAACGTATTTTTTCAAGAATCTATGAGGCCACAACCTTTTGAGAGGGACCAGGGAGAGTGGGGCAGGGGAGGGGAGCAACGGAACGGTAACCATCTCTAATGTTCTTTTATTTTTATGATTTTTTAAAAGGTTTTTAAAAATAAATATGATACTGAGCAGTCTTAGTGAAAGTGCAGGTGAAATTGGGAATATTGGGAATCTGTATAGTAGTTCAGCCACAGCAATCCGTGTACAAAGTAGATGTAAACTCTTAATGGCATGTGTGATGGTTAATTTTATGTGACAGTTTCACTGGGCCATGGGAGACCCAGATATTTGTTCAAACATTATTCTGGGTCTGTTGGTGAGGGCGTTTCTGGATGAGATGAACATTTGAAGGGGTAGACTTAGTAAAGCAGATTGCCCCTTCCCTAATGTGGGTGGACATCAGCCACTTCATTGAAGGCCTGAATAGAGCAAAAGTGCTGAGTAAGAGGGAACTTCACCTGCCTGACTATCTGAGCCGGGACATTGGTCCTGCCCACAGATTAGAATTTACACCATCAGCTCCCCTTGTTCCCAGGCCTTCAGACTTGGACTTGGGCTACACCTCCAGCACTCCTGGGTCTCCAGCTTGCCAACAGCAGACTGGAGGACTTGTCTGCCTCTACAATCTCTTGAGCCAATTCCTTTAAATAAATAAACAAACAAATAAGTACACAAACAAACACAGCACATAATAACAAAATTATTCTTTGTTTTATTCTCAGCAAACTAAGAACCAGGTCACTCAACATGTCTTTTATTGCTGGTGCAAGTTTTTTTTTTTTTCTTCCCTCAAATGCATTTTTGTCAAAGTAATAAATGCAAATAATTTTAAAATGTCAAAAATTGCTAAAAGGGAAAAAGTTAAAAATAATAGTTCCATGCCCTCCTTGCCCACTGTCGAATCCTACCTTAGCTAGAGGCCCTTCTATTTCTTTCTTCTGACATGTATCTCCATTTCTCTCTATTAAATGTATAGTGCACTCCATCAGATCATGATTTCTAGGCATTTTTGATTACTTTTCTCTTGTGCAGGATGAGGTCAATTTTATCTTATACTTACTTCCATTCTCCTCCCACCCTCCCTCCCATCCTCAAAATACAGGTGTACCACAATTCTAGGTTAAATCCAGATGGAATGTTTTAATTAGGATTATTCTATGAATCTTCGATTAGTGGGTCTTGGAGACACACTACTGGGTTCAAAACCAGTTCTGCCCCTCGGTGGCTGTGTGAGCTGGGCATTATTACAAGTACTTTATAAACAAGTACAAAATGGTTGCGTAAGATGTTGTTATAGATCCTTGATGAATTTGTTCTTTGGAGTGAGTGTGTAGTTTTCTATATTTTAACCTTACAATTTTCTTAATTGAAAGCTGCTTTGCTTTGTCAGCTTTGTGAATGCTTCACAGAGTCACGGATACATCTGTGAGTAGTGTCATTTCTAGGACCGTGCAAGCATTTGTGGAGCAAGTGTCTGGAGACCCACTATGTGCGACAGGCCCGCTGCATGCTCCAGGCATGCTGCTGGACCCTGAGGATCCAGTGGTAGAGATGAGCGCAAAGTCCTTGTTCTCATGGGGCTTCCAGTCCGGGGGACGCCGGGTCTGGCACTGAACACACAGTCAGATAACCCAGCTCGTGATTACAAGTAGTAGTATGTCTGGGAAGGAAAGAATGGACCTCTGTGAGTCTGTAAAGTCAGGGAATCTACTTAAGACCAGGAATCTGAAAGGGCTTCCCTGGGGCGGTGACCTCTTTGTGGGTCCTAAGACGGAAGACTGAGCCCAGTGATGGGGGAAGGGCAGACGGAACAGCACGTGTGAAGGCTCAGGGCAGAAAAAGAGTTTGAATCTTTTCATTCAGTGCTTTGGCTGGGGTGAATGTGATTGGTGGAGACTCATAAAGACAGCCAGAGAAGGAGCTCACACCCACACCTTTCTCCCCAGGTTGCCCTTGGTAACTGCATTTGTCACTCAAAGTCATTCTTGGTCTTCTTATGGCCGGATCTTATCAGGGTAATCCCAGTGGGAAGAGGGGAAAGGTGTGGTTTGAGTGGACAGTGGGGTTTGACTTAACCCCACACCTTCCTAGGGAATACCCTCCTTTGAAAAATACCCCTTAAAACAACAGACGCTTTTTTCAGCTGGCGCTACAATACAGTGTTGTTGGTTGTTTATCAAGGAAGCAAAGTAACCCCAAAGGCCCATCAAAGACGGTGAAGACATGAGGTTTGGTTGTGCCAGCCTGCTTGGTGGAGGGCAAGATGGGCCACATCTTGCAGTGAACCCTCCACGTGACCTTGGGCAAATTCCTTCTTAGAGATAAGTTGTTATCAATGCACGTTAGCGAGGCCCCTGTATGGGTTCCACGGAACCCATTTCTGGACCACAGAGACAACCCTGACAACCCCACATCCATCAGAGAACAGGTAAGAATATTTCAAAGGCAAATATCAAAGTGTTTGATGGGACCTTCTAAGCCATCAATACTCAGTGAGAGCCCATCTTTTGCTCTGTCTTTAAAACCACAGTAAAATAGGCCAGGAATGTAGCGAGTTTTCTTTATTTTTATTTGTGGGTATGCAAACAGGAGCCAGCCACTCCTGGGAAATTGATGTCATTGAACATCTGCGCTCACCTTCCTTTTAAAGATGAGTAAGCAAATCAAATCCTAAAAGCAAAACTCTTCCCCAGTTTATCTCTGCTGTCTCCTTAGCACCCTCGTTTGCTACCTTTCCTTTGTATGTGACAAGTTACATTTATCAGGGCCCCAGTGCAGGTTTCATTCATGCAGGTTTCATTATTTATTTGACTTTTGCTTTTCTTCTGACCTTTTGCTTTTCCAAAGTTTCTCTGTAATCTTTGCTTTGGCCCCAGCATTGTGAGCTCCTTCCAGATACCCCCTTGCCTGGGATTACTCTGTGTTTTCTATTTTATTGGTATTAGTCTTTACTTTTCTTTCCTCCTGAACTTCTGACCTGAATTTTCTGCTCTTATGGCTTCTCCTGTATGCATCTCTTTCTCCTTGGCTTTCCTCCTATTTTATTTTTCTCAGTGGTTTCATCATTTGGAAAAGCATCAAGGTAGCGTTAGCGTTACTAAACACCAAGTCTCCATCAGCTGAATTTAGTCCCATTAAGGCCTAATCACTGAGCTAAATGGATTATGATTCCATACTCTGCTGCTTCGGTCTGTGACATGTATTTTCAGCAAGGTGCAAACCTGCCGCATAACCTGGGAAGAAGTTTGTTTTTCTTAAAAAAAGAGGATGCTAACCCCTTGGCTAAAATAATACTGTTGAGTATTTATTGAGCTGCTATTATATGCTAGGCACTGTGCTAGTAATTGAGCATAAACTAATGAATAAAATAAACATGAACCCTGCTCTTAAGGAGCTTGGCTCAGAACTAATCCAGTCTGTTTGGTGGTGCCGTCTAAAACACTGGACTTCAAATAAGTCGGCCACTTGGTGTGTCTGTTTGGGGAAGTGTTGGGCAACCAGGGCCCTGCTTTGGTGTCATGAACTCCTGGGGTTGTGGGTAATGAAAATCCTCCTGAGAGAGAAACTGTGATCCCCCTGGACCTAAGCCTGACCAAGGGACCGAAGTGCAGCCAAGGTTATGGGGTCTGGCATCATCAGAAGACCTGGGTTCAAGCCTAGGCTCCCCTACTAACTAGTTGAATGACCTTGAACTTGTTACTTACATTCTCTAAGCCTCATTTCCCCACAGTATTTCTGTGTGACACGAGCAGCTTTAGAGTCAACGTGCTTAGTGTAGAGCTTATAGCACAGAGTATGTGCTCCATGACTGCTGGCTTTTGTTATCTTCTTTCATCATTAATTGCATTACTGAGGGAAGTTATTGAGTTGGTTAGCTCCCCCAAAATTTTTTTCTTTTTTTTTTTTTTTTGCGGTATGCGGGCCTCTCACTGTTGTGGCCTCTCCCGTTGTGGAGCACAGGCTCCAGACGCGCAGGCTCAGCGGCCATGGCTCACGGGCCCAAACGCTCCGCGGCATGTGGGATCTTCCCAGACCGGGGCATGAACCTGTGTCCCCTGCACCGGCAGGCAGACTCTCAACCACTGTGCCACCAGGGAAGCCCAGCTCCCAAAAATCTGAGTGAAAGTGATGAGCCATGGTAACTCCGAATGATGGAGAAGCCAGCATAGTGGTTAAGAACGTGTGCACTGGAGCTGGATGGCCTGGATTTGAATCCTGACTCTGATGCTTCCTAGCTGTGTGGCCTTGAGCAGTCACTGAGGTTCTCAGAGCTTCAGTTTCCTCATCTTTAAAGTGGAGCAATTGGTCGTTGTGAGAATGAAATATACGTGATACACTTAGAAAAGGGCATGAGATGTAGTCTTGGTAAACGTCAGCTGCTGGTATGGAAGGGACCCTGCTGATGGGAGTCAGGAGGAATGGAGGCCGAGTCAGAGTAAAAGGTAAGGATGGGCTGTTGTCCCCAAGAAGCCTGGGGCAGGGCTCTTAGAGTTTCTGTTGGTCATGGTCTGGTTTTTCCCATTCCTTCTTGCTCCTTCCTTCCCTAAGGAAATTTACCTTGAGATCCACAAGGCAGAGGCTGGCAACCCTCTGGAACAGTCTGCCCCTGCAGACGATGGAGTATGCAGTCATGCAGAGGTGAAAGGATAGTGTCTGGGGTGGGAAGCAGAAGGAGATGGGGTGGGAGCAGGTTCACCCTGATGGACCATTGAGCACAGGTTATGGGACAGGAACCAAGGATCAAGGACAGTTTAGTGTGTGATGAGGAAGGTAGCCGTGGGAAGGAGAAGAAGGAGAACAAGAGGGGACTGGTCTCCACGTGTTCTCAAATTTCATGTGCAGAAATTTGGAGCAAAGGCTGAAGTTGAGGTTAGACCTTCACACCAGTAGAGTGAGCTGCTCACAGCATAGAATCCACACTGAGTGATGTTACCGTGGTCAGTTCTGCATGTTGCCCTCTTCCTGACCATCCATATGCTATTTGGAGTTTCCTGTGATTCTAGGGAAGCTGACCCCAGCCTCCTGCGCCAAGGTGGAGCTCCTGATGCAGGTGAAGCGAATCAGCACTTATTTTCTCCTCCTTCTACTCTCCCCACAGTGACTGGTTCTAAAGAAGGCATGTGCCTAAGCTGGTTCCATAAGGTAATCTCAAGTCTTTGGTTCTAGGATAAAAGATAAGAGAAATAAAAGTGTGTGTTTGCATAAAAACCTGTACATGGATGTTTATAGCAGCTTTATTTGTAATTTCCCAAACTGGAAACAACCGTGATGTCCTTTAACAGGTGAATGGTTAAAAAATGCCGGTGTATCCGTACAATGGACCACTGCCCAGCAGTAAAAGGAATGGATTACTGATACACACAACAACCTGAAGAAATCTCCAGATAATTATACTGAGTGAAAAAAGCCAGTCGCGAAGGGTTACATACCGAATGAGCACATTTACAGAGTCTTCTTGCAAAGACAAAATTATCTATGTGAAAGGGACCTCGAAATGTTTGGTAAGGAGATGGCACCCTTCTTAGCTTCCAGAAGTAAGTTTACTTCTTTTCGCATTTTTTGATGATTGGATTTGGGAGAGTGTGGTTAGACGTCTGTACTTACTCCATCATCTTATTGGAGGCCTACCCCTAATATCTTAAACATTAGTCGTTAGTTCATTCTTCAGTTTATAAAGCATTCATTGAAAACAGTACATTTTGGGCCCTACGTTTCTCGCTATGGATAAATAAGTTAACGAGACTGACATGGTCTTTGCCTAATGCAGCTTGCAAGCCAGCAGCTTTCTTGTGTCTTTCCCCAGGACCCTAGATAAACTCACTGCATATGGTAGACAGTCAACATAATAGTTTGATAATGAGGATACACCACCCGTGTTACTGCTTACCCTTCCATGGTGATCATACTGTGTTCCAAGCACATTAAGCTCACAGCCATCCCCAGTGCCCCACCTTGATCCCATTGACTAAACCGCGCATAAAACTTCTCAGAGATTTAATCACTGTGCTGTGCTGTCAACACGTTGGACGTCTACGTTTTTCATTTCTTTTAAAGCCAACAGAACAGCCGAGCCCAGTGTACCCAAAGAAAGTGCCAGGACATATGTTCCATCCACCTGATGTCCTGATGTGGCAGTTTAATTATCTTTTGTCATTAAGGAGGTTTTCCATAAGTGGCGGTAATGATACACCTGATGAAATGGACACCGTTTGGAACTCATGTCCCCAACAGTACCAGCAATGAAAAATGAGGGAGGACAGCATGACTGAATCACCAAGTTCAGGGGCATTTAGCCACTTGTAGATTTGGCTGCTGAGTGTTTGAATCCAGCTTTGGAAGTGTGTTGCTTGTAGAAGGCACGCTGATTGTAGCTATAACCTGGGCTCCTTTCTGTGACAAACTTGGAGGAAAATTTCCTACCCATAATATGGAATTTTACCTACATAATTCTTCTACGAGCTCTTTGGGCTTACCTTGTGTTTTTCATGCTTCTTAATTTCACTGAGCCAGAACCATAAGATTGGGGCTAAAGTAGATGATGTTTCTGAAGGAAACAGACCACTTGTTGGTCCCAGGTGGCCCTGAAGCTTTTGATCCTAATATAACCATTTTTAAAGCAATGCCTGGGACTTGTAAAATTGGTCATTTTATTACAGAAATGCATTACTCTTTTGGTTAGAAAATGCCCTCCTTGGGAGCTGCCACTTGACTGGTCAATGATGCAATCAACTTTTGCAGTCACTTTCTAAGCAGATAATATATCAGGTTTTTAAAACATTTTTGCTTGTGTGGCTTAGGGAGAGAAAAATCATTCTTTAGATACAACTGAACACACTTGGACAAGAAAATTACTCAACAAAGCCACAGTTTATTTTAAATGGCATCGAAACAAAAATTTGCTAGTTCATAAATTATTATTAACAATGGTGCTAAAGCTTTGCAACTATCACTTGTTATCTCACCCATCTCTCTCGATCCTCATAATGACCATGTGGGATGGGGAGGGCAAGAGTCACCGTGCCTACTGGTCAGATGAAGAAAATAATGTTCATGGAACATTAATTAATCATGGAAATGATTAAGTCTTATGTGGCTAGAGACAGAGGTGGGTCTAGAATTGATGACTTGCATTCCACTGATCTTTCCAGGCTGTGTGTTCTTGGCTCATTCCAAATCCAACAATGTTCTAATGCTGGGAGCGTCTTGAGAGGAATCTTATGGTCCACGGGTTCATAGATGAGTTGAGTTGATCTCTTCTGCGAAAGGGTAAGGCGTTAGGTGGTGATATAGGCAAGAAAGAAGCAAAATGGAAACTAAGGAGACCCTCCCGTTTCTTCTTTTCTTTCTCTGTTTTGTTGGCTAATGAGAAAGCAGTTGAACTTGAAGACCACTAGGAACACCGCCTATCATCTGTTATTTTGCTTATAAAGGGCCAACTCTTTTTAGTGACCAGCCCCACTCATCATCATCTTTTCCAGTGGAAATAATTCCGTTAAGAGCCATCCTGCTCTACGAGTGCACCTTTATGGAGCGGACCAGAGGGAAAAGTAATTGAATTTAATAAAAGCTGTTCTCGATATAAAGCCACAGGGAAATACATTTAACTTCAAAGCCAAGATGCATGGTTCCTAAATATAATTAATTGCCTGGCTGTTTCTTCCATCAAATCTCAATTTGACAGTAAAGAAGTGAATTCTTTGGCATTTTTTATTTTATAGTAACATGAATTTTCCATTGATAATTATGGATAGATCGATAAAAGTCAGTCTCAGAAATGTCCCTCTTTAGATATGTCAAAGTTGCCACAGCTGTAACTTTTTGCACCATCTGTTTAGGAGAGCTAAAAATAGGATTAGGTAATCTTAACAGAATTGTCAAAGGGAAACTTTCTGCGCATTAACCTCCTTCCCACCTCCTTTTTTAACACTTTCCTTCACAAGAAAAAAAAAAATCTTCAGAGAAAATTCTTCCCTAAGCAACCCCGTTAAGAGAATACTTCTATTTTTGGTGTCCTTGTTTGCAAGTGCTAAGGATTAGTTAAACACAGATTTAAAAGTTGGAAAGTTTGCTCGGCAGTGTCAGAATCACACTAAAAGGAGAACGCCTCTAACTCAGCAGATTAAGAAAGAATGGGTGTAATATGTTCTCAGGGAAGGCTACACCATCCTTGCTGGAGGGACTCCTGACTTGCGTGGAAACAGCACTCTTCTCTGGCTTAGAGCTCCTTTCCTGGTGACGGGCCATTGTTATCTAAGGACAGGCCCCTTTGTCCTCTCCCCTCTCCCAAGGGAGGGGAACGTCTTCATTCCGTGAAGCTGTATATGTAGATCTAAGAGGGGAAACGTTGTTGCAAGAACTGAGACTAGAGAAGACCTCTGCCCCAAATTCTCTTCCACAGAGAAAAAGCACAGGACATCCTGGATGAGTCTGAATGGGAAGTTGACCAAAGCAACATCTGAATCTTTACTATCACAAGTCATTATGAGAGACAATTTTTCACCAAAAGGCAGCTTCACACTAAATTGCTTTCATTTGGGAGCCTTTAGGAAAAATACCGGACAGTTGAAAAGAAGATATGGTAATATATACATGAACAAATGTATTTTTAAAATTAATAATATATTTCCAACAAAATTTGAAATAAAAATGTTATACGCACGAAAATATCAACTGCGTGGTTATCCACGACTACAAAATACTAAAATCACATAAATCTCCAAAAGAAAGGTGTTGCTTAGATAAATTATAGTCCATTTACTTGGTAATATAATAACGTAGTTATTAAAATGTAAGCTACAAAGGGTGGAAGGAATATGGAAAAGTGTTTATGGTACAATATAAAATTTAAAAACACAAGTATGTACATATACGACTACAACTCTGTAAAAAAGTTTAAGGGCAAAGACTAGAAGTAACTATATAAAGAAGAAAATATTTATGTTGAAGTAGTGAAATTACAGGTGGTTTAGAAACTTCTACACTTTATTTCATGACATGATATATATATATATATATATATATATATATATATATATTTTATATAATAAAAAAACATAGTAGAAAAGTCAAAGCTGCCATTAAGCATTTATAGAGTTCTCGTCAAGAACTTTTAGCTTTTGTGCCTTTCATCCACCATCGTCTGACTGTTGGATTTTAGCCACAGGCCCAGAGAACAGGAGGGGCCGTGTGTGGCTGGAAAAGCATTGCTTTCTCCATCTGCCCTGTGAGCCAGACAGACCCTTTGATTTCCCTCTGTTCACAGCTCTGCATTCTCAGAATTATCTAATCCTCAGCTGGCCAGATGGATCGGCAGTTGGGCTGGGCCTCCTTTGGGTTTTGTGACGAGCAAGGCTATTTGAATGGCCTGAGATGATTGAATGCTTTAAGGGTGACTCAGTTCCCATAAGGAGGAATTGATGAAGAGCAGTTGGGAGCTGGGGGGGCTGCTGACTATGGGGCTTAGCCTACCTACCCACCTTTCCTAAACAGCGGCTCCCAGATTACATTTCTAGAAGGCTACGGGGTGCCCTTGGTCTGGGAATGGGCTGACAGGACCACTCAGGAGGCTGTCTCCATCAGCCTAGAAGTCAGCGTGTCCCGGGCATGAGGTTCCTGAAGCACAGCCTGGAAAGGACTGGCCAGTGAGCCCCTCTAAGTCTAAACAGGGCATTGATCCTCTGATGGTGGCCCAAGTCACCTGGCAAGAACAGGAGGAAGGAGCTGACTTGTCTCTTAGACCCATGTGCTGGGTAAGCAGACCTTATGCAACATGGAAGGGGGACCACGTGATCTGGCCCACGTCCACTTGCCCACTCTGGCCCCTCACTCACTGCCCTCCCCCACACTGGGCTTCACTCGTTGTATCCAACATGCCAGATACTTGTCCATTTCATAGATTTGTGTCTTCCCTTTCCTATTCTAGGAAGATCCTTTCCCCCTTTCTCTTCTCCAAGTCCTATTTCTTTTCATCCTTCTTAACTTAAAGAACCATCATAGAGGGGGCTTTATCTACCCCCTATTTGAAGTGTGTTATTTCCCAATTTGATTATTCTCTATTTCAACTTCTTCTTTGTTTCTTTCCTAGCTCTTGGCCAGAGAAGGTGTAATTTTTACTTACTGGCTTTTGCTTATTTGTTTTTTCTCTGTCTTTCCTGCTAGACTGTAAACTGCCTGAGATTAGGGACTATGTTCGTCTTGCTCACCATTGCATACCAGCAACCAGGGCAGTGCTTGGCACAGAGTAGGGTCTCAGCAAATATTTGCTGAGTGAATGAGTGAGTGAATGAGTAAGTGGACTCTTGGATGGGAGGTGAACCACTCACATTTTCTAAATAGACCCTCTCTCCGAGTGTCTGGCCTTGCCACACTCCATCGCAAAGCTTGCAGCCTACTGCCCATGGCCACTGTGGCTTGAGACTGGACTTGATGTTCTCTGAGTCTGAGACGGTCCAAATCACCCAGGAGGGCTCCCATCCTGAGACCTCAGAAGGGAAATGACGTAGACTGAGGACCATCCATCTTAGACCTGCTGACCAGCAGGCAGCTACTGGCCCAAGTAATCCTCGGGTCCCCTGCCAGTCTGGGGTGGGGGAAGGGGGAATGCTAGGGTGAGCTCGGCGATTGGAAGAAAGATTTGGTCACCATTTACTAAATGACGTAAAGATGCTTGAACCAATGTGTATCAAAACAGGAAATGCCTGAATAGCTTAGGTTCACATCTTAGCACCAGTGGACACTGGAAGACAACGTAGCTGTGAAGAAATCAAGGGCTACGTGCAGGGCGGGGCCCTGGAGAATCACTGCTTGACTCTCTAGTGCCCAGAGAGGGTGCTGTGGGTGGGAGAAAGGGAAGGAAAACTCTAGCACAGCAGTCCTTACTGATTTGATCTCTGGTTTAGGGCTTCCTGCATGCCCATCAGCCTCCAGGAGGTTGCAGGAGGAGGTGCAGCCATCATATTTCTTTAAGACTCTTGATTCAAAGTCTAATTCCCTTGCTTATGTAATTTTGTTTTTGAGAAAGCCTTTAAAAAGTCTCTGCCAGCGAGTTACTCATAATTATTTTTTTTAAAAAGTGTGAACTTAGTGTTACTTATCATTGTGCTCTTGTGGCTTGAGATAAAGGCAGAAATAACATTTAAATGAACATCTCTGGTCAGTAAATAGACCAAACACTGGAGGAATCCCACCTTCTAATTTCTAGTCCTGAGTAGTATTTTGGAAGGTGGCAGTTTTATTCACTTTCTAGCTTTCCATTCTTACAAGCCAATAGCCCAAAACTCTCTTTAAAAAATGAACATGCCGTAATTTGTCTATTTCCATATTGGAATATTCTAGTTGCTTCCACTTTTACTTCTATAAATTATGCTATAAGGAATATCGTTGTATGCATACACATTTGTTCTCCTAGGAAATTCTTGGTTTCCAAGAATCAAATGCAATGGGAAACATTTAAATATTTTATTATGAAATATGACACAACATGTGTATATACAATACATATTTACGGATTAAAAAATAATTATGGAATTAACACCTGTGAACCCACTACCCAACTCAGAAACTAGGATGTCACCAACAGATATGAAGCTCTCCCTTCCCCCTGACTATACCTGTTCCCTGACTACTACTGAACTTGTTCTGGTCTCTCCCTCCAGAGAGAATCACTATTATGAATTTTGTGATTGGCATCCCTTGACTTATAGTTTAACCACACATGTATGCATTCCCTAAAATATACACATATGCATATTTTAATTTTTGTATGTTTTTACCTGGATAAATGGAACCATACCCTACATATGCTTGTGTGACATACTTTTACTCAATGTTTCTAGGATTTATGCACATGGGTATATGTCATTACTTTTTATCGCTGTATAGTATTCCGTCGAGTAACTATATCACTGTTTATCAATTTTACTGTTATTGGCATTTCAGTTGTTTCTAATTTTTGCTCCATAACAATGCTGCCATAGGCATTTTGTCCAGGTCTCCTGGTGTACACATGCAAGTGTTTCTCTAGGGGTGAAATTTGGGTCAAGTTCATGCTATACATGTTCAAACATAATAGAACATAATTTAAATCCGCGTGTTTTATAAAATGAAAGCACAGGCATTTTTAAAGCTGCCAAAGGAATGTTCCAGGGGTTCCCTGACATCCAAGTTGGGTGGACAGCACATCTGACACACAGACATACAATATTTCTAACTCTTCTGCACACCAGCTGCCCACCCACCCATAAGGAAAGAGTCACTTCTGGCCCAGGTGGGAGCCATGGAGAGCCCAGCATTTTCCCGAGCTGGGGAGTGTGATGTCTCCTTAGTGACAGACAGGCACAATGCTTTCACCAACCTTTGGGGGCAACGCTGAAGGAACACCCATTTACCAAGTTCCTCAACTGTATTAAACAAACCATCGGGTGAGTCACATCAGATAGTACTTTGTTATCTCATGTAATCTCTATGGCTACACTTCGGCATACAGAGTAGAGTCCCCATTTTGCAGGTGGGCAAATTGAGGGTCATAGAGGTTGAGAAATTTGTTCAAGGTCACTGTCAGTAGATGGTGAAGGTGGCGTTCTGATCTTGCCTCATCATTTCTCTTCATCGCTGATAGTGCCTGGCACGTGGTTGGTGCTTGGAAAATATTTGCTAATGAATGAAGGGAGGAAAATGACACAGAACAGTTGACTGTGCTTAAAAACAGAACAAAACAAAACCCAGACTCTGATAGGCTCAAGAATCTAGCTTTAATTATCTGAGAGCTGTGATTACCCCCCTGCACCCGGACCTGATCCTTGCAACAGAGCTAAAGAGCAGGTTGGAAACTGCCAGGATGTCTTTGCTGCAGGCAATGACCAGGGCACCGCATGGCCACCTGTCTTGGGTGAATCATCACGTTTTCTGACCTTCAGAATGACCTAAAATGAAGTAGCAGGTGTCAGAGCTGACGTTGCCCTCCATCTGTAAGGACATGGCATGGGCCAATCTGTGTTTGCTCAGGAAGCCCCCAGATGTTAGGCCGGCCCCCTGCTTTTCACTGCAGGGTTTCAAAGAGACTTATAAAGAGGAATCTCCAATCCACCCAAGCCCTTGGTGAGGAGGCGTTATTCTCTCCAGGTGGGGAGGGACTGATTCATTGTGGAAGTTGTAAGTCCGGGGGCTGGGGCGCCCAGGGCAGCCCAGCAATCCTCTGTACTTGAGAGTCCAAACGTGGGCCTAGGGTCCAGCTGCAGCCCTTGTCACAGTGTGATTCTGGGACTCGCCTGAGGTCACTGGAAGCCTGGGAATGAGGCCGAGGTGCCGGGCCCAGGTGTCCCCACCCTTTGGTACCTGAAAACCCATCCCTAAGGGTTGCCTATCATTCCTAAGATCTCAACACGCAGCTCCCGTAGCCAATTAGAAAAAAACAAGAGAGTGAACAATGTAGGGCCGTTGCAATAAATTATATTGAGGCTGTCACGGAAAGGAACAGTTATTCCTTTAAAAGAATTAACTAATTTTAAAACATGGATTTATGGTAAGGGCTCCATAATCAGCCTACTTTACTGCTTGGAAGAATAAGGGCATTTAATAGTAATAAATATGTGTTTACAAATATGTATGTGTGTATATATACATATTTTGTAATACACTATTTTAAAAATTTCATGCCTTTATTCTTGACCAAGGTAAATTCTAGCTTCTATCCTTGGCTGCCTTGGTTATAATGTGTTGTTCTTGCCACCTTCATGTGTGAATGGGTATTAATATATTTTTATGTACTATGTTTTAATGTTTATATATACTATCTTATATGTATTGTACTTATATAAAATATATAATAGTTTTATATATTTTATGTTCTATGTTTTTATATATATTTTTATAAAATGTAAGTATGTTGTTATACAATTACCTTTATAATTTATATATAAATTTAAGATATAATTATATATAAATTACTCTATATTATATATAATTTTATAGTCTACATATAAATATATGAATATAATATTTTAAATTTCTATATTTACATGTACATAATTTATTTATAAGTATGTAAATAGAATATTAAAATTAAAAAAAATTATACATATTTAAATACATATAAGTGTATACTATGAATTAGTGCACCTTGGCATATAAAGTGGGGAGGGGTGATCAGTATCAACACAGCTCACATGAAAACAAAGATGGGTGATTAAAAATAAGAAGGGCAAGTTTCCCCCTCCTGCTGTGAGTTAATACCAAATCTCCCAGGCAGCCCAGGTACAGCCTCTGAGCTCTCCTCACTGCATATCAGTCTTACAAGCCTGGTTAAGCTGCAGGCTTGTTAACCTAGAAGGCTGTACAGATGGACTAACTGAAGCTTTAGTCATTATACTTAATTGGGCGAGTGGCCCTCAGAGCTGTCTATAAACTGTGTGTTCACAGTGAGGTAATTAATAACGCCACTTCCTTTTGGGAGACATATCATTAGCCATTATTTCTACAAACATGACATTGATCTCTTTATTCAGAGAGGTAATTGCAGGTTTCTGAAAAGGGTGTATGGTTTACCCAACAATTCCCCACAAATGACATCATCTCTGAAAAGTAAAACCCACAAAATCTGTCATTTTGAATCCATAGTTGGGATTTTGTTCCCTAGGTGGTAAAAGAAGACGCTGGGAAAAAAACAAAACAAAACAAAAAAAAACTATTTTGGTATGGAAATAAGAGTGATAGATAAGATTTGGTTTTTTTGATATTAATAATTTTTCTATGAGGCTGGTTAAGGGGGTTGAGTTTGCGCTTGTTAGGATTACAACAAGAAGTGAAATAAAGTAATAATAAATTTTTAAAGGTTTACAACTGTCTTCAGATAACAGTTTTCTTATTGTGTCTTCAACATGCTCACAAATGAATTGATTTCACCATTAACATGTGAATACTCATGCATTCCAAAATCCAACTTAACATTTAAAGGAAGTAGGGAAACGCAACACAGGACTTGACATTTTGCATTGATTTGATCCCATACTGTAAAGCCAGAATCATAGGAAGATTTCAGAATAACCTTTGCTAAAGCTAAACCATCAACAATCCTACTTTCAGTGTCCACATTAAATTGAAAAAAAATCTAACTTTGCCACATTTCACTCTTTTTAGGGACTTTATGAGGTAGTGGTAGGATTAAGGAGAAACAAGACCTTTATTCATTTGGATTATTTTCTTGCCAGTTTCAAATCCTTGCCTGGTTTTTAGAACAACCTGAGTCCATTTGAGAAAGGAGAGTTTAGCAAATTAGAACATGGTAGCTTATTTAAATCAACTGCAAGATAATCTGCTTCCCAACTCTTTTGTAAACATTACACTGTGAACCTTTCAAATGTTGATCACTTTTTCAAACCATGATTTCTCCAGAGCATCTTTCTTTTTATAACCTTGTTTGGCACCAAGTTCTCTGCTTTTTCAGGTAGAGTTCTAAATGGAAATCCTAAAACCTCTACACTTGCCATAAACCAGCATTTCTCACGGGTACTAAGTGGGACATCAAATGTGCAAGATGCTGCAAATAAATTTGGACTATGATGTATATTTTTGTTCTCCTCTTGAAAACTGCTTGTGTATATTGGAATATTAAAGGCCCTGAGAAGGCCTGTAGTGAAGGAAGCCGCTAAGCTTTGCTCACCTGGAGGAAGTTTTGTAAGCCGTCTATTCTAACTTTTCTGTATTTTTAAAATGTTTATAATAATGGGTTAAAGCAAAACTATTTTATATTTTTCCCCATAATACCTGTTAACATCCTACAGAGTTAGTATTTCTTAAAACCCCATAGGACACATTGTCCTAAGTGACTCCATTTAATCTATTTGTTGAGTTTCTGTTCTTTTCAGATAAACAAGAGAATCACCTGAATGTGGATTGACTGACTAAATATGAAAACTTTAAATTTGGAAACTTTTGAACATCACAGGTGTGAATTCATTTCTCAGATACAAAAGAATTTTCATTGTTAGTCAAAGCTGGTTAAGATGGCATTGACAAGACTGGATTTGCATTCAGCCTAAAAATAGAAGGGAAAAGATGTCTTTCATTAAACAGCTTTAATCAGCACTACATTTAAGTTCCCAGAAATAAATTCAAAATTTTAAGAGTAACTTGGTGAAAGAAAATGTCTTTTAAATTTTAGGTTCAAATAAATGATGAAATTAAAAATGATATTCAAATGCCTAAATAATTATTTTAAAGATAATCATAAAACGTCATTTAATGTCTCAATACCAAATGGGTAGATACTGGATTGGAAAATCTGGCATTTTAGGGTTTTGGAGAATTGAAGAAGGTATTTACAGCTTATGGGCTTTAAAACCGAAATCTCATGATGAATTTGGTTAATGTTATTAAAAGCCACATCTTAAATATCTATTCTTTAGTTAATATATTAAGTTTATTAGTACAGCTGTCTGTTGGATTTTATTTTTAACCTGGCAGGAACATATGCATTTTAATCTAAATTTAATCTAAATGCTCAAATTTATCTTCAAATGCTTTACTTAGTTAATTATGCAGACATATCTTGCTAATGTAGCAAACAACTCTATCCAAGATGTACTTTGGATGCCTAATTATCCATAAGAATTAAAATTTATTTGATTAAAACAAATCACTCCCATTAAGAATCAAACCCTCTATTTTTCTCTCCTAAATTCACACCCTGACATATCCTTGTTCATTATATTTACCACCAGTGGGGATTTTCCCAGGGGGATGGGGACACAGTGGGAAAGCCCTGAGATGGAGGCCTGGGGCTAGGTACTGCGAGGGTTTCTCTGAAGGGCATCCTTCTAGGGTTTGTTAGTTTTAGGGATATTAAAATATACTGATTAATCTAATGCTTTCCTAATGTTTTGGATTATTCTATGTGTGACAAAAACAAAGAAAAGTCTTCTAAGGGGTATTTAAGTTAAGCAAATAAATTCTAGCTACGTCAAGTTAGTGAATCAAGATGTTTTTGTCTTTCCTTTCCTGCCTTGGCGGGTCTGATAAAATCAGAAACTTCTCAACTCTTTGGATTTTTAAGTAGGAAAGAAAGACCAGATTTAGGCCTGGATGCCTCTCCCTGGGCCCACTGAACCCGAACCAAGTGGCTGTGGATTGCAGAAACAAGAGTTTCTTTGTCATCTTCATTAATCAAACCCACCAAGCCAGATGAATGGGAGGCATTTTTTTAAAGTAAAATAATTCACTAGAATTTGGATGTGTTTCTCTTTAATTAATTTGATGAGCCCCAAGTCTGAGGACTTGTCAAACACCTGGTATTAACCCTGTGCTACTGACCTAGGGAAAGGCAAAGGGATGGACGGGGGAATGAGCTGAATGGGAGGCCTTTTCTGTGCAGCCTGTGCTCCAGATGAAAAGAATCATTACCACAATGATACTTCTAATTATACTGTCATTAGGATATGTCTTCGGTTTGCTGTGGGGCTGGGAGCCTTGCCTTTAGACAACATGATCCAGGAGACGGGGAAAGCGGGGAGGCCTGGAAGGCACTTAACCCTTTCACTAGATGCACACAGCTTACATCCTCAAATCATGGAACCCAAGAGTGTCCTTCCCACCTGACGTGTAAAATGTGTTCAGACAAGTGATACATGTGTTGCTGTAAGAAAACGTTATCAGTGAGGGGATGTTCAAACAGCCATCACCCATATCATACGTGGCATTTCCACTCTCATGTCCCAAAGTTCCACCCAAGCTCAGCCAACGGACACCTTGTTTACTGTGGAACGTATTGATCTAACCACCTCTGCACCACTGGGTAACAAATGACTAAGCAACAGTGCTTTAGTATTCTTAATTCTCATGTGTGTTTACAAAAGCAAAACTGGGTACTGCAGAGTTAAGGGTTAGGGCAGTGTGTCTGTCCTCAGAAGGACGCAGCTCAGAGGCGGAACGCATAGGCTTTGGTGTTTGATGGATCTGGATTTGAATCTCAGCCTGTTAACTTGCTAGATCTTTGGCCTTGAATAGATTACAAATTTCTAAGAGTAGATTGCCTCAGCTGTAAAACGGGGATTCATTATAGTACCTACTTCACAGAGCTATTTGGAATACATGATAATTCACATACCCTGCTAAACAGTACTTGGAAAATGTGTAGCAAACACTTAAGAGGATGGTTGTGAAGTGGTAGTTTAGAAAAGTTTTCTTAAAGTGAGTCTACTTTCCCCAGAAATTATCAATCTATCAGAAGTACCTGATAGCCTTTTGATGAAGAAACCTATTCTGAGGTTAAGGGCTAAGTGACTTTCTGTAGATTCCAGTTGCAAAATGCCTAAAGAAGGCTGGTTGGTGAACTAAAGTCTTTATTTTCTAAGTCTGTTTTGAATACCACAAGCTCCTCAAAACTGTTTTGGAATAAGCACCCGGTAAGACACATTTTCCCAATAAGATAGCATGCTTTATGTTGGTGACGTTTGGATAGCGAGAATGATATTGTTAGGAAGAATCTTTGACTACCTAGGGGACTTTATTCAGGATACTGAACCCCAAATGGGGTCATGGATTTTAGCATGAATAAATCCGGTCCTGGGCTTCCCTGGTGGCGCAGTGGTTAAGAATCCGCCTGCCAATGCAGGGGACAGGGGTTCGAACCCTGGTCCAGGCAGATCCCACATGCCGCGGAGCAACTCAGCCCGTGGGCTACAACTGAGCCTGCGCTCTAGAGCCCGTGTGCCACAACTACTGAGCCTGCGTGCCACAACTACTGAAGCCTGCGCGCCTAGAGCCCATGCTCCGCAACAAGAGAAGCCACCACAATGAGAAGCCTGCGCACCGCAACGAAGAGTAGCCCCCGCTCGCTGCAACTTAGAGAAAGCCTGCATGCAGCAACGAAGACCCAACACAGCCAAAAATAAATAAAAAAATAAATTAAAAAAATAAATCCGATCCTGTTGACATCTTTTAAAAACTGTGTCTACCCCCAGCCTTCAGATGAAGCTGAGATTCTAAAAAACATTTTATTTCATATATTCTTCATACATATAAATGGATTTAATGCGTAGGATGAGAATTTAAGATATTGGGAAGAAAAGCACTATTTATATTAAAAGTATCCTTATACTTCATCGCTATTCTTCTTAGGATAGCAAACATATATATGTTTGTATTGAACAATAGTCTAGAGAAACCACAATTTAAACTATTTCAAAATAAGTCAGTCCTGAATTTCACACTTTGAAGGTGTGGATTTTTCATGACACATAATGAAAAGCATATATTGGGAGGATTTATTGTACTGACAAATACTACTCAAAATCTACTGTGGTGAGTGGTTTGGGGCTGGTACAAAGCAAGCATGAAGGGGAGTGGGTGTCATCAGAGGACACACACATACACTTTCTCTCTCTTTATGCAAAATTTACACAAAATACACATATGCAAATATACGTTTATATATACATCTCGGACAGTGGTATAACTACATATAAACACATTCCAGATAATTATTGACCACTAAAAATATATTCAGCATTTTTGTCATACATTTCTAACTCAGTAAAGGGATTTTCATTAGGTGAAATTATTATTATTTATTTTTAAGTCCTTGCTATGATTATTTTAAAGTTTATACATCTTGAGGGTTTTGGTATCACACTAAAGTCATATTATTCTGAACTCTGAAGGATCGCTAAATCCAGGATCTAGTTATTCTCTATGACCATTGTAAAGATGACATTGTATTGCTATGCATTTTAATTAAAATGGCAGACTTTGTTTAATCCTTTTATTAAAAAATCTCCCTACAATGCAAATAAAAACTTTATGCAAGAGAGCAGTTAATTTTTTAGATGTTTGGATATCATTTCTGTTCAAATCTCATAAATGGAGCCCTCCATCAATCCATTTTTTCCTTAGAAGCCATTTTTCCACCTATTTTGTATAAAAAGTAGAGCCTGGAATTTGCTTTAAGTATAATTAGGGCCCTAAAATGTATGGTTGCTCTCTGAAAACTATATCTCCGAGCTCTTTTGCAATACAAGTTAATTAACTGGATTTAGATATTTGCAAGATGATATATTTAATGGGATTACTGCTCATATAATGTTCTCAGTGACTGATTTGCAATCTAAGCTCATGGATCCGAGTGCCGAATTTCCAGCTCTTTGAGAGTTAATGTTGTGTTAAAGGAAAGTACAATTTGAACCTCATTGTTCATGAATAGGTGAGTTATTCCTGTGAAATGGAGCTGGGCCCTACAAGGGCTGCAGCGGGCAGATGCGTGATCAGGAGCTCAGAAACCATCACATTCCAGCCACTGCCCCAGGTAGCTGGATCCCCACACCTGAAATCCTGACAAGTTCAAGGCAATTGTGTGTCTGTCAAAATATAATGGCCCATTATTCACTGTCTGTCTCCCAAGTGGGATCAATTAGATGCTTCTGCTCCACAGGCTTAAAGATAAACACCTATGTTTTGGTTGGTTGAGAGTTAAAATGAAACCATACATAACCATTCTGCATCCCTAGACCTGACCATTGTGAGCACTAAATGTTCTAACTCCACCTTTCAATGCAGTCATTCAAAATATTTGTGATTATTTTATCAGACTAGGTGGAAAGGTAAGTAATAATTTTCTTTGAAGGAGGATTAGTAGAAAAATGTCAGCCTTCCAAAAGAAATCTCTTCCTAGTCACATCTGCCTTTGTCTTATTCTCTCTTGTTTTTGTTAAGCAAATATATTTCTGCCCATCAGTTGGGCTCTCTCTAATGTTATGGCTTCAGCCACTGAACATGATATCACTAATGAATATCATTTAAATCTTCCTGATTTGGAGGACTACATAAAAATAGCATTTTAACTAAAATGTTGAAAATTTTATTAAATGTATAAATATTAGCTCAGTCAAATTACTATTAAGAGAAAATGTAAATCCTCCCTTGGTTGGAAGGCTATGTCGTAACACATCCCGTTTCTCGTTTTCATTGGAACTTAGTGAGTGAACGGTTCTTTGTATTTGACCCAACAAGATCATTTCCAGAGATCCAGAGATGCAGTCTGTGCCTTGTAGCTGAACTTCCAGATCACCACCGAACTCTCTCAAGCAAAAGGATGACTTTAAAAGGAAGTGTCTTTCCACAATATAGACATGACAATTTCCCTCCGTATTTAGCTAAGTATTCATAAGGGTGAGCTGTCAGGCAAAAATGAAAGTATCATTTGAATACAGAGGTCAAAAATCAGAAACTAGAATCACCAAATGCAGAGGCTAAGTCAACGGAGAGGTCATTTGGTCTAGTTCACTTTATGGATGAGAAGGCTGTAATCCAAAGAGGTCAAGTGCCTTACTGGATGGTCCAGGCTGAAAGGGGAGGCATATGAAGAAGTCTTTTACTCTTTCTTCTCGAATACCCTACAACATTTTGTAGAAGAAGCTCACAGGCACACACTCGTACAGTTCCCCTCGGTACACCTGCCACAGACACCTGTAAATGGGCAAGCCCTTCGCCGGTAATGGCTGGGGCTGGCACCTACCTCAGCATCCCTGCAGTGATTTGGGGTCTCGCTCTGAGGGCTCCTAACTTGAACTCTTGGGGTATGCGCCCACCCCCTCTACCCCTCCCGCTGCCCTTCTAATTTTCCCAGAAGCTTAGGGGTTTTCTAAGCCCCAGAAGCCTTCTTTCCCAACCCACCTTAGATGAGCCATCACTGCTTTTCTGTATGTTTATGTGTTTCAGCCTTGGAGGTTCACGAAAAGAACTATCTTCCTACCTTATTGAGTTTTTCCGAAGTCAAGGCAGTTGGATACAACCTCCTAGCTCTTTTCACCTCATGAACCTCTACCCTTCCTATAGATCTAAGCTCATTTTCAAGCCTTTCTTGACCTTCACAACAAGGTCAATCCCGCTAGCGCACGTTTCCATCACATCATGTACCTTTCCTTTGCAGCCCTCAACATAATTGTAATTTTATACGTATTTATGCGCTATTTCTAATATAACTTTCTATTTTGAAGTAAAAACTCACAAGATTTTGGAAAAGTTGTAGTGAGAATTCTTGCGTGTTCTTCACCCAGATTCTCTGCTGATAACATAAGTGATAATATGGGATATAAATGCAGTATATTGTCAAAGCCGGGACCCGACATGGTGCGATATTATTAATTCAGGTAAAAATCTTAACTTGGATTTCAACAGTATTTACATGAATATTGTGTGTTGATTTATGAAATTTTAGATTCTAGAAACTCTCACTACAATCAGGGTACAGAGCTGTTCCTTCACCACAAAAAAACTCCCTTGATCGCTGCACCCTTTCTCCAGCTCTAACCCCTGGCAACCAATGACCTGTTCTCTATTACTGCAGTTTTACAACATTGGGAATGTTATGTAAATGGAATCATACAGTGTGTAACTCTTTAAGAATGGCTTTTCACACTCAGCATAATCCATCCAGGTTGTTTGCATCGATCAATCATTTGATCCCTTTTACTACTGAGTAATATTCCTTGGTATGGATGTACCACAGTTTGTTTATCCATTCATCTGTTCAAGGATATTTGGGTTGTTTCCAGGTTAGGGTTATTACTATAAACTTACATGAACATTCGTGTAGAGGTTTTTGCGTGAACATACATTTTCATTTCTCTTGAATAAATGCCCAGGAGTGTGACTGAAAGGGTGTATGCCAAGCTGTTTTCTAGCAAGCCTGTACCATGTTACATCCCCACCAGCAGCGTATGAGATGTGGTCTAGTTGCTTTACATCCTCATCAGCACTTGGTATCAACAGTGTTTGTTTGTTTGTTTTATTTTAGCAATTCTAATAGGTGTGGAGTGGTGTCTCATTATGCCTCTACTTTTATGTATGTAACCTTAATGGCTAATGATGTTGAACACCGTTCCATGTGCTCATTTGCCATTTATATGTCCTGTTTGGTGAAACATCTGTACAAGTCTTACCCATTTTCTAATTGGGTGGTTGGTTTTCTTACTGTTGAATTTAGAATAGTTTTTATATATTTTGGATACGAGTCCTTTGTCAAATATGTGATGTGCACATATTTTATTCCAGTCTGAGGCATATCATTTTATTTTCTTACAAGGGTGTTTTGAAGAGCAAAATTCTTAATTTTTGTTAAGTCCAGTTTATCTCTTGTTTCTTTTATGGATCATGCATTTGATATCATGGCTGAGATATCCGTGTCTAAGAAAACTTTGCCCAATCCTCGGTCACAAAAGCCCCAGGTGATTCTATCCAGTTGGAGCATCAAGAGTTGGGCCAGCTTAGGGTCCTTTCGTATGCAAATATCTACGATGGGTTCAAAGGAAGCACCGAGTCCTTTAGTTCATTACAACAAACAGAGAGTGAGGGCCTCCTAAATGCAAAGTGTTGTTGGCTGCAGAGATGACATTGACTTTGCCTTTGCAAATGTACAGTCAAGTAGGAGTGGGATCTCCAGTGAATAAATGGCTGTAATAAGGGTGATCAAGGAAGGTCTCTATTGGCTAAGTAGGCAAAGGTCACATCTGTGAGGGGAATTAGGAAGTCTCCGTGGACCAGTGGGATTTGGTAACGAATAGGAAGATTTCAGCAGGCGGGAGCTGGGAGGGGGGAGGGGGCTTCTGATGGAAAGGACAATGTCAACAGAATTCGCAGATAGAAAGTACACAGTGTTCAAGACAACACAAAGCATCCAGTTTCAGAGTGGAAGAGGAGGGGAAGATGATGGGAAGGTGGTTTGTGAGCATGTACGAAGGCTTTGAAAGGCAAGCAGAAGTCTTTCTACTTAATATTCTAGGAATAGATGGAACCAAAATGAGAACTTTTGGCCAGAAGATAGACTAGATATACTTTCGACTTGGGAATATATAGCTGGCATGGGGCGTGACATGGTTCTTGGACTGGGGCAGGGAGAGAACACTGGTTGCTATGACAACCCAGGTAAGCAGCCTTTTCTTCGTTACTTGTGTGTGATGGGTGCTAACTCATTATAGCTTCATGAGAAAGAGGAAGAATGATAAATAGGACCTGGGAGTTGAATACTACTATGAATTATCTGTTAATGAATGAAAGATGTGTTTCTTGAAACAGGCTTGCATTTGTCCAAATTATTAGCTATCCAAACAAGATTTTGAGCAACAAGAAAAATTATACATGTGTTAAAATGACGTTATAGAAGACCATTAGGTATATGGTATATCCCAACTGTGCAAAAAGCCTCCAATTGTTGTATGTAGAAGAGCTAATTCTACTGCTCCCAGCTTTCAAAACCAGGACATTATAGCTTCTCTAAAAATTGAAGGAGTTTATAAAAAACTAAAGATAGAACTACCATACGACCCGGAAATCCCACTACCAGGCATATACCCTGAGAAAACCATAATTCAAAAAGAGTCATGTACCACAATGTTCATTGCAGCTCTATTTACAATAGCCCGGACACGGAAGCAACCTAAATGTCAAATCGACACATGAATGGATAAAGAAGATGTGGCACATATATACAATGAAATATTACTCAGCCATAAAAAGAAACGAAATTGAGTTATTTGTAGTGAGGCGGATGGACCCAGAGTCTGCCATACAGAGTGAAGTAAGTCAGAAAGAGAGAAACAAATACCGTATGCTAACACATATATATGGAATCTAAAAAAAAAGACCAATGGTTCTGAAGAACCTAGGGGCAGGACAGGAATAAAGACGCAGACGTAGAGAATGGACTTGAGGACACGGGGAGGGGGAAGGGGAAGCTGGGACGAAGTGAGAGAGTGGCATGGACATATATACACTACCAAACATAAAACAGATAGCTAGTGGGAAGCAGCCGCATAGCACAGGGAGACGAGCTCGGTGCTTTGTGACCACCTAGAGGGGTGGGATAAGGAGGGAGGGAGGGAGATGCAAGAGGGAGGGGATATGGGGATATATGTATACGTCTAGCTGATTCACTCTGTTATACAGCAGAAACTAACACACCATTGTAAAGCAATTATACTCCAATAAAGATGTTAAAAAAAAATTGAAGGAGTTTATACTCAGGTTGAGACCAAATTCCGTTTAGGGGAAAGTGTACCACACGTGCGCTGTAAAAAGCACAATCCCTCCTAGTGATCTTGGCAAAGGTGAGAGGTATCCATGGAAACTGCAGCATGACTTACAAGTTCAACCTAAGCCAACGTCATCGGGTACAGAATCTTTTCCATGACATGACATCTAGGGAATTACTGAACTCTAAAGACAAAATTCTGGATTTATCTTCTCAAAAAAATAAAAATAAAAAGGAAATGACGGAAGGAGGAAAGGAAGAGAGGGAAGGAAAGAAGGAAGGAAGGGAGAGAGGGAAGGAGGGAGGAAGGAAGGGAGGAAGGAAAGAAAAAAGGGAGGGAGAAAAAAGAAAAGAAAACCCCTCAGTCTTACACATTTCCATAAAGTACACCTGTACTCCTCCCATGTTCAAACGCTGAGAGATGGCTTTAATAAAGAGTATGGGATTATTCATCTTGTTACTTGTGAGAAGTCGATCTAATCATTTTTTGAGAGAGAGGGTCCCACAACTGCACACATCCAGGGCGCGATGTCTATACTCCCTGGCCTCTCTCACTTTAGACTTCAAGCAAATTCTGTATTGTAATTTCAAAGATCCTAAAATATAGGTCCCCATATGATTTTTTTTCTCCAAAACCTTATACCACTGAGCTTTCCCAGCTGTTAGAAAGACGTCGACTCTCAACATCATCAGAGATGAGGATTCCTAGTCTTATTTTTAAAGGACCAGGAGAGAGGAAACCACTCTCAGAATTTTTGGAAACCAACACACCAGGAACAAAATAACCCATTAAAATTCAACACAATACCCTGGATTCCTGTTAGTCATTTTTGAAAAGAGAAATGGGCATTGGTTACACAAAGATAAGGCCAAGATACTTAACAGCAGGTAACTGAGATCCTCTGTAGCAAGTGGAAGGAGGAAATGGGGGCCAAGTAGAGACAACTTTAGACTTTGCCAGGGGGAAGCATGTCACCTCTATCCAGCGTGCACCATGGCTTGTCTCTCTGTCGCCACCAGTTTAAACAAACTACTTAGTGTCCTCATGAATTTGTATCCTGAGATGTTAGGAAAGAACAGTCCTTCTGTGTATTAACGAGCAAGTGGTCAGGTCACTCCTGCAAGCAAATACTTTAAAAAATACACTACCAAGCCTCTGCCTGTGCCTGAAGCAAGCACGCATTAACTCCTTCAGAGAAGGGGCTGAAAAGCTTACATTCAGGATACGTTAATCTGAAAACAAGTGTACTTTTGTGTCTGGGGAGGATTCTTTTCATTGCCATCAATTTAGTACATCGATAGACGGAGATTCTAGCTTCGCTATCAGGTTGCCCTCCGAGCCGAGACCCCTCCGAGGGCCATGCCGAGTGAAACTGTGTATCCTCTCTGATTTCTCCCATCGTCGGGAGCACCCTTATTTCCCTTTCCCTTCAGTAACCTGCTCTGAGTTTCTTGGGAGGAAAAGTGACCTCCAGGTGATATGAATAGTTATTCAGCTCTGCCGATGGTATGTGAACTGGGGGCAAAAGAAACACACACACAGCACATTGCAAAAACAACGAAAAGCATTTTGCCCTTTTGCACCAACACATCATGGTATCGTATCACAGATTTTGGCACTCTGGGGGTGACATCTAGGCACTTGCAGGCTGATGGCACTTTTCTCCCATGCTGTGGGCTTTCTGAAGATGCTACCATGCTTTGAGTTAAACTCTACTGATGTTGGGGAAAAAAGTGTTCTTTTGCAACTTGTGCTCTTTGGGTGATGAGAACACTGTGTGGACATTCAGGGGTTTTGTTTTGTTTTAATGCCTTTGTTGTCTTAGTAGTTAGAAGAGTTGGAAGTATCTACAAAGGAATTTCTCTCTTTTACATTTGTAATACTTAGAGCATCACATACTTCAAATGTTTAATTGTTAATTACAATTCCAAAATAATAATATTAATGGATTGAGGAGTTACCCTGGGCCAATACAGAGTGAGACACTTTTGCCTAACTTAGTTCTAATCCACCTCATACTCCAACACGTCAGAGGTGACAACAGTGAGTCAGGAAGGTTTGGTGACCTGCTCATGCAACGCAGTTCATTCATGGCCACGGAGGGAGCTCCAAAGCCACGTCCTTCCACCACGTGACGCTATCCAAGGGAGAATGTTGGAAACTTCAACAGAGCTTCATCAGCCAGGTAGTTTTCAAGCTTGTGATTCAAAAAGAGGGAGTTAAAGTTATTGGTTCCCCTTCTGTTGGGGTTTTCTTGGTTTTGTTTAAACAAAAAGAAAAGGATAATGAATTTGAAGGGGCTTAACATCGTAAGTTCTAGGTCTGTGTTTTCAACGACCATTTGCTTCCAAAATTGTTCATGTTTCCAAATTCTAGTTCTGGAAAACTCAAATTATCCAATCAAAGATGAGGTTATCAATGTAGGGTGTGGTGTGGCTCAAAACTCTGTTCCCCTTTATTCTTGGAAAATGTGCACCCCAGAAGCTAGAAATGTCATCAATTGACAAATCGGAAAGGGCCCTTAGCCATGTTGAATCCAACCACTTTCATTTCCCCCAGGTGGGAAGCTGAGGTTCAAGGTCGCTGACTGGATTAGGACCTGGGTACCCTGCCTCCCTCTCACCATTGTAGAGATTGTTTGGGGACTGCTCAAAACAAGGTCCTTGCCTTCCTCTCGCTGTCCCTTGACTGCCCCCTTCCTTCCCTTGCCTCGATCTCTGATGTCCTTGGTCTGACCTTTGCTGATCACTATCTTGAAATTACTTTCCTTCCTGACAAAGGCCCCAGATGCGACCCCACGAGCAGGAAAGCCCATCTCCTCTATCGCAGCAGCCTGCCTCCTCAACCCTGAAAATTGAATTTTTTTTTTTTTTTTTTATGCGTTACGCGGGCCTCTCACTGTCGTGGCCTCTCCCGTTGCGGAGGACAGGCTCCGGACGCGCAGGCTCAGCGGCCATGGCTCACGGGCACAGCTGCTCCGCGGCATGTGGGATCTTCCCAGACCGGGGCACGAACCCGTGTCCCCTGCATCGGCAGGCGGACTCTCAACCACTGCGCCACCAGGGAAGCCCCTGAAAATTGAATTTTAAAAGCACTTTGCAAGTCTTGTTGAGTTAATCCCCATAATCTTGGGGAATGGAGGTCACTATTAATTTCCCCATTTCACTCCTTCAGTGAGGAAATCCAGGAGCCAAAGTTTCAAGGGTTTCCCAGGATCCCTGGGCACTTTCCTTCCCGAGGAGGAGAGGCTGAGGGGGAGTGTAGGGCTCAGCCCTCTGCTGCTAGGCTCTGGCTCTCCCCTGTCTGACTTCTTGTGCTTCTGGGCTCTCCCAGGTGTGCTGGCGCCTGTCCCCTGGTGAGTGGGGAAGGGGATGGAGGAGAATCCTCTTTCCCATCACTGCTCAGGGGACTTCCTGGGTTTTCTTTCATTCATTCAACAAATATTTGCCAAGTGTCTTCCAAGTACTGAGCCTTATGATAAATGCTAGGGATATAGTAGGAGAACAGACATGTTCATTACGCTCACGTGTTCTGTAAAACTCAGAATTTTGGCCATTTATTCTTTCATTAATTCCAGTCCTTCAGTTTACTCCCCAGTCACTGTGGGAGCACCTAATCTTTGATTTTCAGAGAGAGCTGAAGGAAGGAGGAAGTACCTTTATGTTTTCACACACACGTACCCTCCAGGGCTGGGGTGAATTTTAAGCATCAGGAAAGGATCCTCTCTGCCCCCCACCAAATTTTTTTCTTTTCTGACTGTGATGAGCTAAATGTTTTTGTCCCCCCAAAATGTATGTGTTGAATCCTAACCCCCAGTGTGATGGTATTTGGTGGTGGAGCTTTGGGGATGATTATTAGGTCATAAGGGTGGACCCCTCATGAGTGGGATTAGTGTCCTTATAAAAGGGACCCCAGAGAGCTCCTTCACCCCTTCTGCCACACGAGGACACAGTTAGAAGACCCTCTATGAACCAGGAAGTGGGCTCTCACCAGACACCAAATCTGGCCATGCCTTGACTTGGACTTCCAGCCCCCAGAACTGTGAGAAATAAACTTCTGTTTTTATAAGCTACCCACTCTATGGTCTTATGTTACAGCAGCCTGAATGGACTAAGACACTAACCTTCCTAATCTGGAGGATGTGGCCAGTATCCCAGTCATGTCCCATTGCATGTTTGCAGTGCATTCATGCCCTGCCCAGGATAACTTCCTGCCTTGTGGTTTAATGCATCCAATGCTGAGTGCCTTCTGTATGCAAGCCAGCTCTGTTCAAGGCATCCTTCTGCTCACCTCTGTTGTTTAAAGGAAGTTAGTGCTGTGCACAGGGCCCTGGACACTTGTCCAACTGTTCATTGTCAGTCAACAAACGTGCACCATCCCTGTACAGAGGGTACAGCAGTGAACGAGGCAGACACAGTCCCTGTCTCACTCTAACTCAGTCCACAGTGGAGAGTCTCGACCTTGGCATCTTTGTTATTGCCCAGCATGGTAACCAAGCAGTAGACAGCACTTCAGAAGCTACCAGAGGCACCCTGTCTTAAAAAATTACAAAGTTTCCCAGCACAAAAGCAATAGGGCTCACTAGATTTTGAAAACAAAACGTAGAAAGAGGAAACATCATCAGCTCTAGTACTACTCCCTGTTCTTTCCAGTCTCTTTTCTCTGCATTTTTACATAGCTGTGCTTACTACACCAGCAACTTTTATTTTTAACCCTGCTTTTTGAGAACATTGCAGCATGAATGTTTTTCATGTGGTTACAAAGTCTCATTGAATATTTTTAATGACTACACAACATTCCAGGAAATCTCTCAAGGCTCCTACAGACTGTGTTTCCTGTAGCTGCTATAACAAATTACTACAAACTTGGCAGCTTGGAACAGCAGAAATGTATTCTCTTACAGTTCTGGAGGCCAGACATCCAAAATCAATATCAGTGGCTGAAACCAGAGTGTCAGCCGTGCTATGTTTCCTCTGGAGACTCAAAGGGAGAATGAGTTCCTTTCCTCTTCCAGCTTCCAGTGGCTGCCAGCATATCTTGGCTTATGGTCACATCACTCCAGTCTTCAGGGCCAGCATCTTTACATCTCTCTCTGTTGTGTTTTTACATAGTTTTCTCCTTTTCTGGGTGTCAAATCTTTTGCCTCTCACTTACGGGACACTTGTGATTACATTTAGGGCCCACCTGGATAATCCAGGATAATCTCCCCTTCTCAAAATCCTTAAATTACTCATATCTGCAAACACCCCCTTTCCAAATCTGTAACATTTACAGATTCCAGGGTTTAGGACCTCATATCTCTGGAGGCATTATCTAGCCTACTAAATGGACAAATGAGAAAAAATCAACAAAGGAAAAAGTAAACTTGTTCGCATGAAGGTAACTAAGGAAGGGAAACAACGTTCAGAGAAGGCAGGGATCAGGTGAGCTAAGCTCCAGAGATCAGTAAGGTCTTTATAGCATAGATGGAGGAAAAAGAGGGGACCCTGATGGATGAGAAACAGTAATACTAACTTCCATTCTCCTAGCCTTTTGCAGCCTGCAGTGTGCTTTCATAACCATTCTTTCATCTTTTAGATATTCCAGAGTGTTTCTGAACCCAGGCCTTGATGTCAAGTGTATGGGCCTTCATGTCACAGAAATGCCACTTCCTACTGGGTGACTGGGAGGCAGAATTTCAACATGTCCCCTAAGACTCTTGCCTCCCGTGTATACATGTCCTGCATAATCCCCTCCCCTTGAATGTGGGCGGGACTTGTGATATGATGGGATTTCACTCCTGTGATGAGTGCACATTATATGGCAAAAGTGAAGGGACTTTCATAAGGTTAACAGCTGATTTCTCAGCAGAAACTCTACAAGCCAGAAGGGAGTGACACGATATATTTAAAGTCATGAAAGGGAAGAACCTACAACCAAGATTACTCTGCCCAGCAAGGATCTCATTCAGATTTGATGGAGAAATCAAAAGCTTTACAGAAAAACAAAAGCTAAGAGAATTCAGCACTACCAAACCAGCTCTACAACAAATGCTAAAGGAACTTCTCTAAGTGGGAAACACAAGAAAAGAAAGGACTTACAAAAACAAATCCAAAACAATTAAGAAAATGGCAATAGGAACATACATAGCAATAATTACTTTAAATATGAATGGATTAAATGCTCCAACCAAAAGACCCAGGCTCGCTGAATGCATACAAAAACAAGACCCATATACATGCTGTCTACAAGAGACTCACTTCAGACCTAGGGATATATAGAGACTGAAAGTGAGGGGATGGAAAAAGATATTCCATGCAAATGGAAATCAAAAGAAAGCTGGAGTAGCAATACTCAGACAGAATAGACTTTAAAATAAAGAATGTTACAAGAGACAAGGAAGGACACTACATAATGATCAAGGGATCAATCCAAGAAGAAGATATAACAATTATAAATATATATGCACCTCAATACATAAGGCAACTGCTAACAGCTATAAAAGAGGACATTGACAGTAACACAATAATAGTGGGAGACTTTAACATCTCGCTTACACCAATGGACAGATCATCCAAACAGAAAATTAATATGGAAACGAAAGCTTTAAATAATACAATAGACCAGATAGATTTAATTGATATTTAATTTAACTGATATTTAATTTAATTTAATTGATATTCATAGGACATTCCATCCAAAAACAGCAGATTACACTTTCTTCTCAAATGCACACAGAACATTCTCCAGAATCAATCACATTTTGGGTCACAAATCAAGCCTCGGTAAATTTAAAAATCGAAATCATATCAGGCATCTTTCTGACCAAACCGCTATGAAATTACAAATCAATTACAGGGAAAAAAACATAAAAAGCACAAACACATGGAGGCTAAACAATGCGTTACTAAATAACCAAGAGATCACTGAAGAAATCAAAGAGGAAATCAAAAAGTACCTAGAGACAATGAAAACACGACAATCCAAAATCTATGAGATGCAGCAAAAACAGTTTTAAAAGGGAAGTTTACAGCAATACAATCCTACCTCAAGAAACAAGAAAAATCTCAAATAAACAATCTAATCTCACAACTAAAGGAACTAGAGAAAGAACAAACAAAACCCAAAGTTAGTAGAAGGAAAGAAATCGTAAAGAAATAAATGAAATAGAAACAAAGAAAACAATAGCAAAGATCAATAAAACTAAAATCTGGTTCTCTGAGAAGATAAAGAAAATTGATAAACCTTTAGCCAGACTCATCAAGTAAAAGAGGGAGAGGACTCAAATCAATAAAATTAGAAATGAAAATGGAGAAGTTACCACAGACACTGCAGAAATACAAAGCATCATAAGAGACTACTACAAGCAGCTCTATGCCAATAAAATGGACAACCTGGAAGAAATGGACAAATTCTTAGAAAGGTATAACCTTCCAAGACTGAACCAGGAGGAAATAGAAAATATGAACAGACCAATCACAAATAATGAAATTGAAACTGTGATTAAAAATCTTCCAACAAACAGAAGTCCAGGACCAGATGGCTTCACAGGTGAATTCTAACAAACATTTAGAGAAAAGCTAACACCCATCCTTCTCAAGCTCTTCCAAAAAATTGCAGAGGAAAGAACACTACCAAACTCGTTCTACGAGGTCACCATCACCCTGATACGAAAACCAGACAAAGATACTACAAAAAAAGAAAATTGCAGACCAATATCACTCATGAAGATAGGTGCAAAAATCCTCAACAAAACACTAGCAAACAGAATCCAACAACACATTAAAAGGATCATACACCATGATCAAGTGGGATTTATCCCAGGGATACAAGGATTCTTCAATATATGCAAATCAATCAGTGTGATACACCATATTAACAAACTGAAGAAACCCCCCCACCATGATCATCTCAATAGAGGCAGAAAAAGCTTTTGACAAAATTCAACACCCACTTTCTGGAGAGTTTTTAATCATAAACGGGTGTTGAATTTTGTCAAAATTATATATATAGAGGGAACCTACCTCAACATAATAAAGGCCATATATGACAAACCTACAGCAAACATCATTCTCAATGGTGAAAAACTGAAAGCATTTCCTCTAAGATCAGGAAAAAGACAAGGATGTCCACTCTCGCCACTATTATTCAACATGGATTTGGAGGTCCTAGCCACAGCAGTCAGAGAAGAAAAAGAAATAAAAGGAATACAAACTGGAAAAGAAGAAGTAAAACTCTCACTGTTTGCAGATGACATGATACTATGCATAAAGAATCCTAAAGATGCCACCAGAAAACTACTAGAGCTAATCAATGAATCTGGTAAAGTTTCAGGATACAAAATTAATGCACAGAAAATCTCTTGCATTCTTATACACTAACAATGAAAGATCAGAAAGAGAAATTAAGAAAGAAATCAAAGATGACACAAACAGATGGAGAGATATACCATGTTCTTGGATTGGAAGAATCAATATTATGAAAATGACTATACTACCCAAAGCAATCTACACATTCAATGCAATCCCTATCAAATTACCAATGACATTTTTCATAGAACTAGAACAAAAAGTCTTAAAATTTGTATGGAGACACAAAAGACCCCGAATAGCCAAAACCATCTTGAGGGAAAAAACGGAGCTGGAGGAATCAGACTCCCTGACTTCACACTATACTACGAAGCTGTCAAGACAGTATGGTACTGGCACAAAAACAGAAAGATAGATCAATGGAACAGGATAGAAAGCCCAGAGATAAACCCACGCACTTGTGGTCAACTAATCTATGATAAAGGAGGCAAGGATGTACAATGGAGAAAAGACAGTCTCTTCAATAAGTGGTGCTCGGAAAACTGGACAGCTACATGTAAAAGAATGAAATTAGAACACTCCCTAACACTATACACAAAAATAAACTCAGAATGGATTAAAGACCTAAATGTAAGACTGGACACTATAAAACTCTTAGAGGAAAACATAGGAAGAACACTCTTTGACATAAATCACAGCAAGATCTTTTTTGAGCCACCTCCAAGAGTAATGGAAATAAAAACAAAAATAAACAAGTGGGACCTAATGAAACTTAAAAGATCTTGCATGGCAAAGGAAATTATAAACAAGACGAAAAGACAACCCTCAGAATGGCAGAAAATATTTGCAAACGAATCAATGGACAAAAAATTAATCTCCAAAATATATAAATAGCTCATGCAGCTCAATATTATAAAAACAAACAACCCAATCAAAAAGTGGGCAGAAGACCTAAATAGACATTTCTCCAAAGAAGACATACAGATGACCAAGAGGCACATGAAAAGCTGCTCAACATCACTAATTGTTAGAGAAATGAAAATCAAAACCACAATGAGGCATCACCTCACACCAGTTGGAATTGGCATCACCAGAAAATCTACAAACAAGAAATGCTGGAGAGGGTGTGGAGAAAAGGGAACCCTCTTGCTCTGTTGGTGGGAATGTAAATTGATACAGCCACTATGGAGAACAGTATGGAGGTTCTTTAAAAACTAAAAATAGAATTACCATATGACCCAGCAATCCCACTACTGGGCATATACCCAGAGAAAACCATAATTCAAAAAGACACATGCACCCCAGTGTTCATTGCAGCACTATTTGCAATAGCCTGGTAGGCCATGGAAGCAACCTAAATGCCCATCAACAGATGAGTGGATAAAGAAGATGTGGTACATATATACAATGGAATATTAGCCATAAAAAGGAATGAAACTGGGTCATTTGTAGAGATGTGGATGGACTTGGAGACTGTCATACAGAGTGAAGTAAGTCAGAAAGAGAAAAACAAATATTGTATATTAACGCATATATGTGGAATCTAGAAAAATGGTACAGATGAACCAGTTTGCAAGGCAGAAATAGAGACACAGATGTAGAGAATAAATGTATGGACACCAAGGTGGGAAAGTGGGGGGTGGTGGGGTGGTGGGATGAATTGGGAGATTGGGACTGACATATATACAGTAATATGTATAAAATAGATAACTAATAAGAACATGCTGTATAAAATAAATGAATTAAATTAAATTAATAAAAATAAATAACACACACACAAAATTGAAGGGATTTTGAGGTACAGTTATGGTCCCTTATCAGTTAACTTTGAATTAATTAAAAAAGGAGATTATCTTGAGAGAACATCACCTGATCACACAAGCCCTTTAAAAACACCCATCGTTAAAGGTCCCAGCACGGTGTTAAAAGACCTTCCCAAGCAGCTCGACCTGCAAGTTGACCTGACTCTTGCAGTTTGCTGCAGCTCATGAAATGATGAGGGTGCAAATAAAGTGCAGTTTGTCCCAAGCATCTTTCTAATGGGCACATTATTCAGTGACTAACACAAAATATGGTTCTACCTAATGCTTGTGGTGAAGCTACTCATGGGTTTCCCTAATTCACCACCATAAAAATTGTGATTATTTAAGGCTCGTTTTAACATTAATTATGACTTGCAAAAGCATGTTTAAAAGTTTGCAGTGTGAAATATGACCCTTGAGCAAGCAGGAACTTCAGTCAGTCAGCTTTCCCTTGAAGTCTGCATGAATGATAGCTGTAAAATAGTCCATTTCTCTGGCAGGTCTAATTTAGGGTGTATATTACACAGAAGGTGCATTTTTAAAAACAACAACTTCCGCTCTATATTAAAGGCTTAATAGCTTCTTCTAGTCTTTGAATTCAGTCTTCACATGCAATTTAAAACCCAGTAATAACTTAAATAAGGTACATATTAGAGATCAGGGTGTTTCTTTTTTCTTCTCTATATCCACACGAGCATTTATAAACCAAGAGATACTGTGTTTCAAACTCTTTCTCTGGCTTCATCATTTTGTTGGAAAGAGAGAGTAAGGGTTAGCAATCTTCCTCAAGTAAACTTTCCCTAGGAGCCGGTTCTGTGCCCAGGACCGGGATGGGAGGACGAAGGTGCGATGAAGATGCCCTCTGGCAACACAGAGGTGACTGGCAGGTGGATTGCAGGGCAGATCATGAAAAGAACACCCAGAAAGGAGGACCTTCACTTTCCCAGCGTGAAGATGGCATTAATGTCTTTTTTAAATTAGCAAAGCAGTTTTGCCTCATGGTTAAACCTGGATCAAGACTGGTGTTGCCACATACGAGCCATGTGACTCAGGCAAGTTAATGATCTTTGCTGGGGCTCTGCCCCCCATTGCAAACTGAGGGCAACAGTAGTACTGATGTCATCCTGTATCATTTGTGAGGCTCCAATGGGGTACTAGATGTAAAGCATCTAGAACACAGAGGAAATGCCTCTATGCTTTGGTCAACATTGTGACTCTGAGCACCACCAATGCACACTCATTGAAATCAAGGGGAACAGTTCAGAAAAAGAGGAGGGTGGACAGCGAGAATCGCCTGCACTCCCGCCACCCTGAGATATTCCTATTTTGGTGGCCATACTTCCACTCATCTCTTATTGAAGAGAAACATGCCCGGAAATATATATTATATTTTTAAAAATATATAAACAGTAACCTTTTTTTGGTTTACTTCTCTCTCTTTTCCCAGCCTCCTGCCCATCCTGCTCCTGGGATGTTAAAGCAAACATTGATGTGCAACCTTCTACATCTTCCTTGATCCTCCAAAAATCAACGTGTTGGGGAGGAAAAAACTGAACTTAGTCTTGAAGGACAACCAGAGTATGGAAGGTAGAAAAGAGGGAAGAGTATCTCAGGTAAGTTTCTCTTACTGCTTAAGCCTAGAGTTATAGCTGGGGCTTAAGATGGGTGTTGCGAGCAGGGGAGACCAGATGGGTAGAAGTGAGGGGCCGTGTTCAGGAGTTTTGATATTGTCTAGCAGGATATGGACAAACGACAGACTTTAAACCAATTTTATCGCATGAGTGTTTGGAGGAGATCACTCTGGTAGCAGGTGGTATGTTGATTTAATTTGCCGGAGCAATTGAAGCCGCAAGTCAAGGAGATCAGGTGGGATGGTAGAGGTGAAGACATGGGGACATTTCAGGGGAAAGGCCACAGGACTTCTCGGCCAGGTGCTCAAGACTTTGACCAGCTTGAGCACATGATTGGCTCTCAATCAAAGCTATGACACTGCCCGGGGCAACCACCCAAAGACACAGATACCACTGTGGCCTTTAGCTCCACCACTTTGGAAAAGTCTCCCCCAATTCTAAAGGATTACCCTGATCTCACATTTATGAAGTAATATCTGTTACACGAGGGACTATCTTTTATAGCCCTGTGCTCTTGGCAATGAACAAACATCTCAAATTCCTAAGAAGAAAGCTGTGGTTCTATTATGAAATTAATTTTCCCCTGACCCAGGTCCAGAAGGCTGTTTGAAAGATAAGTGTTGATTGAGGGGCCTAGGAAGACTTCCATCCAGCCTTGCAAAGTATGAAATCTGTAAATCTGCAAGTAGAAATAGGGTCTTTCTAGAAAAAATATTACTACTGTACCTTGGTGTTACCAGGTGACTGCTTTTCAACACCTGGGAGGACTTTTAAATGAACAATTCCTACTTACATCTTCCCTTAAATAGCATTGGAACTCCCAGGCATCTTATAAAAGTTTGAAACAGGCCTGTGTTGCCGAGGTCATAACTTGATTAATCATACAGAAAGCGCAAGCCCAGCCATGTTACAATTATAGGGGGATCATGTCTCAAATGAGCCAGGCACCTGAAATGAGTGAATGTCTAAATCCTAGGGGTGATTCTGAGAACAAAAATGCAAGGAATGAATCCAGAGGACAATATTGAAATAGATGGCAGGAGGTGAGTTTAAGAAAGAATTGAAAAATGAGAGATGAGAATAGGATGATAGAGGCAGGACCCTGAGGGCGCGTTTCCATAGCAGCAGGCAACTCGAAGGAGGGGTAGGAGAGAACAGAGCAGAAACACACAGCCACAGACTCTGGAAAAAGGGAAAAGTGAAGGAGGCCTTGGAAGCGTTGAATGAACCCTTTCTCCTCCCTGTCTTACAAATGAGGAGACACAACGATCAATCCTTACCAACCCAAAGCTCACTTCCGGGGTCTCCTTTCTGTTCACCAGGCCGTGCTTCCTGAAACCCCAGCCCGATTCTTTCTGCACCTACACAGGGGAACAGCTGGAGTATTAGATGTACATGGATTCTGTCTCCATTTGCCACAAACACGGAAATGAGACTAGAGGTTCTGTGAAATATTGAGGCACAAATACTGACTCAAGGGAAGAAGTACGGATGCAGGAAAAACAGATGCAGGAGTTTTCTGCTTTGTTTCGTTATGTTTTACAAACTGATTTAGGAAGGTGTGCGAGCATGTAGAACCTCCCATGATGGGCAAAATGACAGTTACACCCCAAAAGAGTTCCCATCCTCATCGTCAAAACCCCTGAATATGATACATCATATGGCAAAAGGGACTTTGCAGATAGGATTGAAGTCAAGGACCTTGAGATGAGGAGATAATTTTGGATTATCCAGTTGGGCCTAATCTAACCCTGTGAGTCCTTTTTTTCCCCCCAAATATTTGTTTTTAATTGTCTTGATAGTTTTCTCATTAACCTTAAAGCAGAGAATTTTCCATGCTCCAGAGAACTAGAGAGGCAGTTTGAGAAAGACTTGACCCAACATTGCTGGCTTTGAATATGGAGGAGGAAGATGCAAGCCAAGGAATGCAGGAGGCCTCCAGAAAGTGGAAAAGGCAAGGAAGCAGATTCTCCCCAGAGCCTCCAGGAGGAACAGAGGCCTGCCAACACCTTTTATCCCAGTGAGATTCTTGTAAGACTCTGACCACCAGAACTGTAAGAAAATAAATTTTTGTTGTTTAAGCCACCAAGTCTGTGATAATTGCTTACAGAAGCCATAGAAAACTAATACACTCACAAAGCTGGTGAAGAGAGAAGCCTGCCATGATGAGAACATCACCAAGAACAGAATGAATCAGAGTTCTGCCGAGATTTCATCTTATGATTTGTCTTAGCTCAGTTTGCTATAACAAAATGCCATAGACTGGATGACTTAAACAACAGATAGTTATTTCTCATAGTCATAACAGACATTTATTTCTCATAATCCAGACTGTCTGGAGGCTGGGACGTCCACGTTCAAGGTGCCAGCTGATTCAGTTCCTGTTGAGAGCCCCCTTCCTGGCTTGCAGGTGGCCACCTTTTCCTGTGTCTTCACATGGTGGAGAGAGAGAGTTCTGACCTCTTCTTCTTCTCAGAAGGACACAAATTTCATCATGGGGCCCCACCCTCATGACCTCATCTAAACCTAATTACCTTCCAAAGACCCGTCTCCAAATACCATCACATTGGGAGTTAGGACTTCAGTATAGGAATTTGGAAGGAGGACACAAACATTCAGTCCAGCAAGATTTTTGAAGGATTGATGGGCAAAAATGAGAGTAAAACAGAGTAGTTATTTAAATGTATAAGCAGGTTAATTTTCCTTGGAGGTAGACATTAAATATTGACTACAACTGATACATCAAAATCTCTCTGAGACATGTTTCTTTTCACAGAATGGGTGTACCTTTAACTTACTGCTTGTTCTTGGAGACATATGTGTATCCTGGGCAAGCTCACAGGCTATCATGGCTGCAGTCATGCAAGACTACATGGAGGGTATGTGGGCTGGTCATCATGATGATAGGAGGATCAAGAAAAGAAACTGAACCCGACCTGATGAAGTTCCATCTGGGTTGTCCTCTGGGTAGTTATGTGCATTAAAGTAAAGAATATCTGCTAGCTAACACAACCCTGAATTCCAGTAGCCTAAGTCAACATAGGTCAGTTTCTTACTTATATAGCAATCATGCAATTTACCAGCTGCCAGTTTGGCAGTTGACATTCTACATGATGATTCAGGGAACCAGACTCCTTCCATCTTGTGACTCTGCCCTTTTCTAGGGCCCTGGAGTACCTCGCATCCGGCCCGTCAATGGGGGAAAAATGATGGAGAAGACACGCCTACTCCTTAACCGCTGTGGCCCCAAAGGGATTTGTTACTTCCACTCACATTCCACAGGTGACGATCAGCCCTGTTGTCTTACCTAGGTGGAAGGGAAATGGTACATGTCTCTGCACTAAGGAAGGAGAAAGGGAAATCTTTGGGGAACAGCCAGCAGCCTCTGCCATAGTGTCCAACACACTGTGTTTTTAAGAGTCAGTAGTCTAGACTGGGCAATGTACGGACAATGTTCTGATAAAACTGTCCAACTTGGAGCAGCAAGAAAAGAAGTGTGTGTTTTTTCCATCAGGTAATGAATATTCACACTCTCAGTCACCCTGAAAGAGGCTGCTCCTGGGAGAGGAAGGGAGGGCGGGAGAAGTGGCCTCAGACCAAAGAGATGGAGAAACATCTTTCTCCCTCTGGGCTGTCCTGGTTGGGTCTGGATGAAGATGCAGATGTGATTTCCTTCTCAATGGCTTAAGAGAGAAGCTGTTGCCAAGTAACAGGGCAGGAGTTAAGTAAGCTAGTGTCCTTCAAGTAGCCAGGGGATTTGGTATAGGCTTGTGAGATTTGAGGACGCCCCTGTGCAGGAGAGGTTATAGCTGTGCTTGCTATTGTTTTCTCCAAACTATCAGTGAAGTCATATTAAAAGTTGTGAAACGGTAGCAGTTCTATTGCAGAAATTAAAGGGAGGGCCTGTGTTAGGGGCTGAATTGCAAAATTCAGCCAAAATTGTTACAATGAGGTCCTAACCACCGCCCCCCCCCCCGCACACGCATCTCAGAATATGACCTTATTTGAAAATAGCGTTTTTAAAGAGGTAAGTTAAAATGAGGTCATTAGGGTGAACCCTAATCCACTATGACTGGTGTCCTTATAAGAAGAGGAGATTGGGAGACAGACATGCACAGAGGAAGACCGTGGAAGGTGATACGGAGTGAAGACACAAGAAAACAAGACATCCGCAAGCCAAGGAGAGAGGCCTCAGGAGAAAACAACCCTGCGATACCTTGATTTCAGACTTCTAAGCTCTGGGGTTGTAAAAATATAAAATTCTGTTGCCTGAACTACCCAGTCTTTGGTACTTTATTATCAGCAGCCCTTAGAAATTAATACAGCCTGGTTCATACTTGGGGTAGAAGGGAGAGGGGAGGGCAGGGCACTCTCCCCAAGGCCATCATGCCGGTGTTAGGGGTAGTCATTGGCACAGGCAGGTGACACCCAGTCAGCAGTGACAATGTCCAATAGCAGTAGTGGCAAGGTGCTGGATCAGGAGGCCAGGCAGGTAAACTCGAGGGGTCTTATTCTGAGAACACATCTAACTTGTGGAACTTAACTGGGGACCGAGTTCTTCCATGGCCTAGTGAAGTTGCGGTCTTCCTAGTATGTCATGTTAGTGGACGTACACATGCCCACTTTGGGAAATTCCAAGGTGGTGAAGCCAAGCGTCACGTGGGTAGCAAGAGAATGAATGTGCTTGGGCTTCAAGGAAACTGACAGTGTCCTTCGAAATCCAAACTCCTCCTCTTCCTATCTGTGTGCCCTTTACTTAGCCTCCATAAACTTGGTTTTCTCATCTGTAATACGTTGATAATAACAATTTTTGCTTGGATATAATATAGTATAATTAATATAATCCTGTCATTAAACTTAAATGCAATGATATAAGGCTCTTAGTACTGGGCTTGACATATATTATATGCTCAGTAAATGACTGCTGCTGTGTTTATTATAGAAAAACACTTGGTAATGAGAGGAACACGGTCCTTGAACCCTGTAGAGCAGAACACAGTTATACGAAGGATGTTGGCCATTTGTGTATTGGGGAGAAATTGGGCCAGCTCTTTGACCAAATTTGGCGCCAGTTGGACCACCTGTGGGATGAAAATGACTTCAGAAAGGGCGTAGGATGGCTGAGCCATACAGAGGTCCCTGGTTCTCTTCTGTCTCAAATATTAATTCTGTTACAGGTCCAAATTCAGGCACCCTCGTCCACCCAGAGTCATGGGCCAGCGCTGCCCTGAATTCTGTTTCTCATGGCTTTCATCATTTCTGAAGGAGGCTCTATGTGTCTGAACATAAGTGTGTTAGCCATTACCAGAAAGAGGATTCTCGGAGCCAGGTCACAGAAGGAGAGCTGCCCAGTATGGTTCGTTGTCTATACTGCATTTGCCGTGTCAGGATACACAGTGATCTGCAGCAACTTAAGGTGTATGTGGGGGGAGGGGGGAAATGTCGAGTCTCTGAGCGCAGAACAGTTATTCAGCCCATATTCAATTTCTTGGTTGAGCTCCCTGTCATCGCCTCCCTCTGTCTGGACCCTCAAGCCTTTCAGTGTTGTTGCCTTTTACTCTTTAGACTGATGGCATCGGGCAAACTTTCAAAACATTTGGACCAGAATTGCTGCCACGCACACTGAGCTGGTCTGGGCCTGGTTACACACAGGCAGCCGCACCTCCCAGATGCCACCGGGATCACAACACTCTCTTATGAAATCGGACTTTTAAAGAGCTGGAGTCAAGTGGCAAAGTCAGTGGCTGTCAACAGCCTCAGTCCTGAGTGAGCATTGTTTACTGGGTGAGGCAGCTCTGGTTAGTCTCCGATGGCCCCATCTGAGATTGGGGGAGGGGAAGAGCCAGGAGGCCAGGAAAGTAGAGGCCAGCACCCAGGGCTGGGGCGCTAATCATGCATCTCGTCCTGGTTCTGACCCTGGACCCTGTCCGCTGCCTCAGCTTCCATTTTGCTCCCAGAGTCCCTGACTTGGTCATCTGCTTGGACTCCTTAGGGCTGGGACCCCACCCCCCCTCATTCTTTTTCAAGCTATGCTCCTGAATTTTCACCCAGATTGGTGAGAGGGTGAGGTTGATCGAATTAGTCCAGAAGTATCAAATTGGCTCCCGAGTTGAGGGCTACAGGTGGCCACACCATAGACACATCACAAATGTCCTATCTTATCAACTCTGAGAGTGGGTATCATTTTTATCCTCTTTCTATAGATAGGTAAACTGAGGCTTAGAGAATCGAAATGAATTACCTAAAGTCACACAGCCCATAAATGATGGAGATTCAAACTCAGGACTGTTTGGATCCAGAGCTTTTTTTGTTTTTTATATCACAGTGGTTGGTCCTCCATTCAGAAAGGGAAAAGCATAGCATCCTTGGAGAAAGCATTTCAGAAACTGCCTCATACTTTTTCAAAGCCCCCAAGACCGGGATAATGCTGAACACACAGCAGGAGCCCAACGAACACATGCTGTCAAAATAATGCACGTGTTAATTGTTCTTCCCTTATGAGCGAATCATAAGCCGTTGCCCTACATATACATGTTACGTATGAATCCTGAGAGAGAGAAGGTAATAAATCTTTTTATAAGGAAACCTTTTAGCAAAGGTATTCTAAGTAGGCCTGGAAGTTTCCCAGTTCTCAAAATAAGAAATACCACAGATGTTTTGCTGACAAGTCTTACTTTGCTTTTGTTTTGTTTTGATTTCATTCTTTTCTTTTTTCTGTCTAGTACTATATGAAGATCTTCGAAAAGTGCCATTAAAAAGCCAGTGAGATCTTAGCTCTTTATCCTAACTCTGTTGCTTTCAGTAGAATTTTATATCAGACACACTGCTGAATTCTTGGGCAGGTGCCAAATTCCAGAATCTGCTTACTATCTCTAAATTTTAAGCAGTGAGATTCAACTTACTGGGAACTTTGTTATCTCAAACACACTTGGAAAGAAAATGTTGAGTTTATCTTATTTATGAATGTAATTCAGCTTCTTTATATCCCAAATCATCCTGTCAAGCATTTGAGGGCTTATGGCAAAAGCACGTATCATGAACTGGTAACCTAAGAGTCAGATTTAAAAATCAGAACCAGGGAAAGTAGAACTTAAAACAGGAAGTCAAACCCAGGAGAAAAATGGAAGGCGAATATCTGGCCCCAAAGAGACTGCATTGGAGATTGCAAAACGGCAGCCCCTGAGACAAATCCAACTGAAGTTACATTTTAGCCTGTTTCAGAAAGCAGTCGGAGGAGACACTAACACAGAACAAAAGGGATTTAAGAGCTGGAACTACCAAATGCAATGTGTGGACTTTGTGTAGTCCAACGGTAAAACCAGCTTTGGTTTTGGATTTGGAAATTTTGAATATGCATTAAGTATTAGAGGATATTAAGGCATTTTTGTTCTTTTGGTTAGGTATGGTAATGGTATACATACCAGTAAAACCACAAGATATCTGAGATTTACTTTAAAATACACAAGCAAAAATAAAAAACTAAATGGGGGCTTCCCTGGTGGCGCAGAGGTTGAGAGTCCGCCTGCCGATGCAGGGGACACGGGTTCGTGCCCCGGTCCGGGAAGATCCCACATGCCGCGGAGCGGCTGGGCCCGTGAGCCATGGCCGCTGAGCCTGCGTGTCCGGAGCCTGTGCTCCACAACGGGAGAGGCCACAACAGTGAGAGGCCCGTGTACCGCAAATAAAAACAAAAACACACACAAAAAAACCTAAATGGGGTAGGTAAACAAGACTAGCAAAATGTTGATAATTTTTGAATCTGAATGATGGGTATATGAGGGTTTTTTATACCTCTCTGTTTTTGTCTATGTTTGAAAATTTCCATCGCGAATATTTAGAAAATTTAGACTATGACTGTCTGGAGGTGAATTATGTGCTTTTTAGTTCGATACAGTCTCCACCCGCCACCCTTCTTACCCCTCAACGCTGTTGCCACAGGCTCAGACTGTCCACTTAATTCCCTGCCTGGCTTGCCTTATTACACTAATTACGATTCCTAAAGTCAGGTAGGAAAGGGACACGTGGTCAGCTGTTGAAGAGGAATAAACATCCCAGTTCCTCAACTGGGAAGGACTTAACCAGAACTAAACAGTAAAAGAAAATTCTTCCAAGGAGCATCGCTGGGAACCAGAGTAATGCAGACAGTATTTCTCGACCAGCTGCCAGAGAGACCAGACCCCAACCCCATCTCTGGGCACCAGTGACCCTGCAGTACGGGGACTGGCTCCATCTACAAGCCACACTAGAAGTAGCACTCCTCTACTCCAGCACCCTCAGCAAGGGCCAGTAGGAGCTGACCAAAATACATTTCAGGAAAGCCTTTCTGCATGGCCCCAAAGCAATAGGATCTGGGCTTGAGGCTTTTTGATGGGCTGGCTGGATCTAAAGACAAAATGGGGTACAAGGGAGACTTGAGAGGATTGAACAGAAGGCACAGTCTTCAAACAACCCTTGGTAAGCATCACTCTTTGCCGTGGGGTGAGTAGTAGCCCCTCCAAAACATATGTTCCTATCCTGACCTTGGTACTTGTGAACGTGATGTTATTTGGAAACAGGGTCTTTGCAGATGTAATCACATGAGGATACGGTCAGGAGTAGGGTGGGCCCTACCAATGGCTGGTGTCCTTATAAGAAGAGGTCAGTTTGGACGCAGAGACACACAAGGAGAGCACCACGTGTTGCTGGAAGTAGAGATGAGAGTAAGGCATCTTATAAGCCAATGACGGCCAACAGCCCCCAGTAACTAGGAGGGCTGCGTGGAACAGACTCTCCCTCAGCACCTCCAGAAGGAATCAGCGCTGCTGACACCTTGATTTCAGAGTTCTAGCCTCCAAACCTGTGTGAGAAGAATGGAATTTTTTACGGCAGCCCAGGAAAGAAATAGACTTACCTCGCTCAGGCTTTTGGTGAGGTTGGATCCTAGACAATTCTTTTCTGAGGTGAGTTCCTAGGGGACAGACGTTCTATGTGTTTGCTGGCAGGCAGCCCCGCGCTGGGAGAGAGGGGGCCAAAGTAGGCTGAGCCCCTTTGGGGGATGAAGTTGCCCTACTCCGCTGTCTTAGTGAATGATCTGTCATCAGGTAGCTCAATACCAGGGTTGTTTTTGGAGGACATTGTTAAGGGTCCACTTTAGAATGAGAAAGTTAAGGTCAGTAGAAGCCTCTTTGGTCAAAGACTCATAAACCTTAGCTGGAAAGGGTATTTAAAATTCAGATTCCTGAGGCTTACTTTAGAGACTGATTCGGTAGCCTTCAGTGAGGCCAAGGAATCTGTGACATTCCGAAGGCTCCAGGCGATGCTGATGCAGGTGGCTGGAGGCATGGTGCTGTGGTCCCAGGTGAATTAGAAACGGAGCTAGAAATATTTGTTCCTGGATAGACAATCTGTCATCACCTTTTAAAGAGACAACTCCCTATTTTGCGTCATTTTCTCACGGACAGACTGAGAGTAATAAAATGTATAAAATGAAAATGACACTAATTTCATTCTCCGAAGAAAATGTGGGGTTTGTGCAGTTTTAGTTTTTCAAGTACAAATTTCTTAAGATCTGTAAAAATGTCTACGAGCATGAGAAAAGGATAGAGGCAGGCATGGAAGGATTGCGGGGGTTTTTCTTTGTTTTAATCTGTCACTTAGCAACAGCATATGTATGGCTGACAGTCGGAGTAATCTTTGATCTGGCAACATTGAATTGTTAGGAAGTTTAAATTTGTGTTTTATCATTGTTAGCGGTGTTTTAGCAAATCGTGGAAGGTACAATATGTGCGTTCTGCTGTTTTGGAAGGGAGACGTTTTAAGTCAGAAATATTTGACTGTAAACATATTTCTCACTGAACCCTATTTTCCTTCTACATAGAAGAAAAACCAAAGCTTACCTAAACACAGTCAGAAACCTAGTTAATCACCACTATAGGATTAGAGGGGAAATGGTCTTCAAAAATAGTTTATGAAAGTTTTAATTACACGCACAATCATGAAATGTTCAGTAATTGCTGCGTATTGATTCCGTTTTTTTCTTCTGGAAATGCTCAAACTATTTCAATATACACAGAATCAATAAACATAATTAAAATATGAGCTCATCAAAACAGTAATTAAATGTACTTAACAGCTTTTGTGGCTTTTCCCCATATGGTTACTGTGGGAGTGTGAATCTGGCACGCTAGATAAATGTAACAAAATAAAGTGGAAGCCTCGGAAAGATTACCGTCGTATCATAATACAATAAAACCCGGCTCTGCAGCAGTGGCACTAAATCAAAAAGTTGACAAAAGGAGTGCTGTGCGCAATTATTATACATTTCGGGGCTGTTTTCTATTTATATGAGATTAACACTACCATGGTCTACATTCAGAGGGAACAGTGAAATCCTCCAGCGTGAAAGGAACCGGGGGAGAACGCCCTGAATTCTTAATATGACAATTCCCCTTTCAGGATATTACTAGAAAAGAGTTTGATTCTCACCTGGTTCTAGGTTGGTCTGCCTCTCAGGGACCCAGTCACATGACTCCCAAGCCCTGGACCCCACGGTTCTCAGACTTGGGACTTGTGAAGATGGTTTTTATTCTTTCTGCCATTCATTTCAGCAGGCCTGGGCAAGAGAAGGGAAAGGTTGTTGAAGTCGAAGTCCTGCCTTTCGTGAGCGCACAGCCCAGGTGCCTGGAAATGGTGTTGAATCACCAGGTAAGGACAGGAGATCTATCTTAGGGTGGTTCCCTCCAGAAGCAGATCCTGAGACAAGGATGTGAGTGCACGGGGTTTATGAGAGAGGCCATCCTAGGAAGCATGGCCAGGGGAAGGGAAGTGGCACAGGGAGAGAAGAAGCTAGTGAAGGTGCACGACCAATAAGCAGGCTGCCCGGGGGCAGCTAGCTCTCCATCTCACCCGCAACAGTGACAGACAGTGTAGACTATCTCTGAGTTGCCCCACCCGAGGAGAGAGGAAGTCTGGTATTTATCCTCTAACTCCGCATCTGGATTTGCCTGAAGGCTACTCTCTGAAACATTAACCTCCTGGTCCTCTGGCCGGAGAAAACACCCAAGGGGAAAAGTCTTCGTACTTGCAGTCAAATGCCACTGGCACGGACTAGAATGGTTAGGGCTGAGGTCACAGGTGGGAAACACAGGCCTTCTACCATCCCATCTGTGATCGGCTGAACCCTCCCAAAATTGTCTATGTCTTAATCCCTGGAATCTGTGACCATTACCTCATAGGGCAAAAACATTGCAGATGTGATTAAATTAAGGCTCTTGAAATGAGGATATTATCCTGGATTATCTGAGTGAGACCTAAATGCAACTCCAAGTATCCTTATAAGGGAGGCAGAGGGAGACTTTAGACGGAAGAGGAAAAGGCAATGTGACCTTAGAGGCAGAGCTTGGAGGGATGTGGTCACAAGCAAAGGAGTGCTGGCAGCCAGGAGCTGGACGAGGCAAAGGCTGGACTCTTCCTTTCCCTGAGCTTCTGAAGGAAGTGTTGAGACAGGCTGGGACCTGGGACCTGGGACCTTTTTCTGCCGAGCTTGCACCTGGGCAAACATCTCCAGCAACAAAATACAAAAAACACTATAAAGGGGCTAAAAATAACGGCACACACGTGCAGTTGGGCTACAAAAATTACAAAAAGGCCCCAAACCAGCTGCCACTTCTGAGGTATCGGGAGCAAAAGCAGGGTGCTGTGCATGATCCCTGCGCACGGCACCACCAAGGGGGTGGGCACTCCACCTAAGCTGCCCCTCTGGCCCGACTCACTGGTCGGTGCCTACCCTCGCCCCACTTAAGGGACCAGCTCCCCACCCCCGCCCCCCAGGAGCTGGCAAGGGCACCTGTCACTTGTTCTCTCTCCCTTGTGCTGCAGCAAGAGCCCCAGTAAAGGCTTGCCAGAATTTCTCATCTGACCTCTCATCAACTTCTATTGATGAAACAGTCCAAGGACCCAGGTGGGTAGCAATGTAACCATACCGACATCTCGATTTTGGCCCATTGATACCAATTTTGGACTTCTGGCCTCCAGAACCAGGGAAGAATAAATTTCTGCTGTTTTAAACCACCAAGTTTATGGTTGTTTGTTACAGCAGCCCCAGGAAACACATAGACGGTCCTAGGAAGAAAAGAGTCTTTCAAAGAGGAATATCCTTTGGTACATAGAGAAGAAACAGAGCCGGTGAGTGTGTGATGGGTAATCTCATCTGAAATTGAGATCCATTTCAACACCACCCTGACTTCCTGTTTTCTTTTTTTTTTTTTTGCAGTACGCGGGCCTCTCACTGCTGTGGCTTCTGCCGTTGTGGAGCACAGGCTCCGGACGTGCAGGCTCAGCGGCCATGGCTCATGGGCCCAGCCGCTCTGCGGCACGTGGGATCTTCCCAGACCGGGGCACGAACCTGTGTCCCCTGCATCAGCAGGCAGACTCTCAACCACTGTGCCACCAGGTAAGCCCCTGACTTCCTGTTTTCTTCCTCTCCCATTTCCCTACGTTCTGCAAAATCTCTTGCAGAATTTTTTTCTCAATAGCTTCATCTGCACTTGACGGTTGGACCCAGCTCTGTCCTTAGCTGAAATGTCTAAAACACAGCCATTCCTGTTCTGCGTTTTCCTGTATCTTGTCCATGGAAGGGTAGATTCAAGATGGTCTTTTGGTCTTCCTCTAGATTTTCTGGAGGCTTCCTAGCGGCACACTGGGAAGGGTCCTCCACATGCTCCCTTCCATCCCTGGGCTCACCTACTGTAGAATCCCACCCGGGGTCCAATTAGTATGATCACTCCACTTTGAACCCATCGGAGACATTTCTTTCTACTGTACAGAGAAAATATACTGTGTTGCCTCCAAAGAGGCCATAATTAGACTTGGCTTTTAGAGTTGAAGAACTACCTCACCTCTGAAAATTCAAGAAGATGAAGGAAGGAAAAGGCATGAAGAAAATGAACTCTAAAACTTCTTGATCACTTTGGACTTGGGACACAGATGGGACTTCCTCTTGTGCCAAAAAAATCCCTTGAATGGCACCAGCTGTGGGGCAAAGAAAATCCGACAGAATCACCATTGCCGTTCACGGGAGGAGCTGTATTAAGGAAGGAAGGAAGTTTTGCAGAACAGTTGATTTCTCAGTGAATCACGTGGTCAGATGAAAAGCCAACGACTACATCTGCAGGCATATTGTACTAGTATTAATATTCATGTGGAGACTATCAAGAAAGCTGTTTCCTCTGTATTTTTAGCAGTATGGTAGGTCTGGAGGAAAATCATTTCTTTTGTGTTAAGGAGTTTGTGCTGCATTACTTTCAAGCTTTATGAGGATTAATTTTAAAAGAGCACAGGGAGTGAAAAAATCAGGCCTTACGCAAGGGTAATATTCCAAATATTATACAATTGGCAAGGCCGGAACTGACCAATCAGAGCAGACGCTGTGCCAGGTGTTAACATTTCGCTTGCTGGATCATGGGGAGGTCCAGGGATTTCTGGGGGGTGCTAGGGTGACTGGAGGTGCTGGGGGCTATTTGGGGACTCGGCGAGGGGGGGTGGCTGGTTACAGCATGGCCATACCAGTGTGTGCCAGCTAAACGTGATCTCTCACTATATGACACATAAAAATGCCAAGCTCTCTTTTTACCTCTTCTTAACAATGGAAGTAAAAGCATATACGAGAGATTCATTAATCTAATGCATGATCTTTGAGCCTTACTGGGCGCCAGGCATCTCACTAAGTGGTAGACACACAAAGATGTTGCCGATGAAGCGCCAGTAGGAAAGTGTAATCACCTGTTTTCGAAGTCCAAGTGCTTGTCCTATTCAGGACTTGGGTAGTTTCAAGTGATGAAGAACCTAATGCCAACTGCCTTGTGTAAAACAGAAAAAGAGAAGGGGACTCACTGGCTCAAAGGACAGAAATGTTGAGGGATAAGTACTGCTGGGTGCAGGGGATTGTGTGTGTGTGCATGCGTGTGTGTGTGTGTGTGTTCGTGTGTGTGTAGGTGTGTTTTCCTGCTTCATCTCTTTTGGCTGACATCCTATTTGGGTTCCCTTGAAAGGCGAGTCTGAGACAAGGACCGAGGTTCAACTAATTTATCTGGAAGTGGACCCCAGAAGTGGAAGTGAGGAAGAGGGAAAGAGACGGAGAAAGGAGGAGAGCCCGCAGGTACTGCAGTAAAGAGCTGACTATGTCCTGCTGGGGGCAACCAGGCCTCAGTCTTGCTGGGGTCCCTCTGAAGAACCATATAGAATTCAGAATTTCTACAGAATTTTCCACAGTGGAGGACAGGGGCGGCTAGGACACATCCACAGATCCCGGTCTCCCACTGGTTGAGGGTTGCTCCCAGGGACATCAGGAGCGCCCCTACTTCTGGATTGTGCCTGCTTGTGTCTGGGTGGCCTCCTAGGGCACACCTGACATGGGACCCTGCAACAGGGTATGAGGGTCCACTCAGCTGCAATAGAAACAGTGGGCCAAGGAGATGCGGCATGGTACAGCAGAAACGTCCACTCGGCTGGGCTTTCCTCGGTGGTGGCTCCCATCTTAGGGTCCACGTGGCAGTGCGAGGCCCCCGTCGCACTGAGACCTGGTGGGAACTGGAGGTCTTGGGATCAGTGGAAAGGGCAGGTGAGCTAGGCCCCCTCTCACTGGCATTCACAGTGCTCATTAGAGCAGAATCGAAATTCTGAGCTCGTATGTGATAATTTCAGAATGTCACCCAGATTTTAAATTTAGAGTCACCCCCCCAAACTAAGTTCTTAAATGTGGGCAAAATTCCATAGACCTTTACTGATTGCCCACTGTGCACCTTGAGAGCGCCAATGAATTCCCTCAAACTTGAGTAGAGCCAAGTTTTGGGTTCAAGGAATAGCGATTGGGGTTTCTTTCTGTAATTAGCTAACTGTAAACCAACTTGACTCGAAAACTCCAAAGTCAACGTCCCGGCAGCCCCTTCGAAAATTCCTTGCTGTGCTTCATTCATGTTTCCATAATATTGTGTTGCGAGGTTTAAATGTCACATCAGGCTGGAATATTTGTTATATATCGGAAAAGAATGAAGTGAAAATTGCTGGGTTTTGCCTCTCACGGAAGATTCATTTGTTATTGGGGTTACCTGCTTGGCTCTAAGCTATAATGTGACTCTTCCAGACTGGTCCAATTTTAATGTCAACCTTACTGGCGGTGACCGTCCCTGTGAGGCCTCAGCCACCTCCACTGGGCTTCATCCTAAATACTCAGCACTGCCATTCTAGTAATCTTTAGGTCCCTGGCCCAGGAATCCCTGAGGCTGTTTTCCCCTAGAGTTTCTAGTGAAGTCAACCAATATACATCACGTCAATCATGCTGGTCAGTATTTTTTTTCTTCATAAGTTTTGGGTTTTGTTTTTGGGGGCAAGAGTGTTGTTGGTCAGAATTCAAGGAGGAGGGCTGCTTTTGGCTGGAGTGATCTTGGCAATCGTCTTAACTCGTCACTATATTAGGTCTCTGTGGACAAAACCCACTGATATATCCTTCAGGTCTTTAAGGTCAAAAGCATTGCCTCCTGACTCTTACCTTTGTGGGCCTGATTGTGTTTGAAAGATAGATTTTCCAGATGGACTGCAGGTCACGGAGCCTTCTTGGTGGCATAAGGGACTTTTAAGCTGATTTTACCTGCTGCCAAGAGCCGATAACAGAGCGCAGGGTTTCTTTCTCTCCTGTGGGAGGAGGTGGTAAGGCCACAAGTGCTGTGACTGACTCTGCATTAGGGCATTCCTGAGACCATATGTGGAAAGACGCTCCTCTTTCATTGCAAAGCTATTCAAGGTGGAGGGTACTTTCTTTAAAAACCCTTGAATTAATCTCTTGGTACCAATACTTTTCAAATTTGTTTCTGGACTTTTATTAACTTTTACTTCAAACGTAATGGTCTAAGGGCTATGAAAACCCAGAGAGAAACTTGAGTGAACACCTACTATATCTTGAAGTGGTTATAATTTATATCCTGTGAGGAATGGCTTGTTGAAAGTGCATATCCATTTCCATTCTAGGTTGGCTTTTGGGCTGATCTAATTCTTTATCACCATTTAACTTATGAAACACCTTTTGGTGCAGGCTGAGGTGACCTTTTACATTCTTACTGACAGTTGATAGATACGCATAAATTAGGATATAGAAGTTTCCTTTTTGAAAATCAGTGGCTTTTAACCCTTCTGAGAGTTAAGAAAGTAATTAAAATATATAATCTTTATTTTAAAAGATTTCCCAAGTCCTAGTATAATATTTATTGATGTTTTAGGTAGTACTTTAATAGAATATAATATTGGTTAATGCTTTCTCCTACTGTTATCCACTGCTGTCTACTAGTAAATAGAGCAGTCTACAAGTATCTTATCCTCATGCACTGATCGGCCTGAGGATGATGTCACAAGGAGAGGTTACTGATGACCGTTTTATAAGTCATTTATTTATTTAAGTGGTTAATATCACATGCTCTGAAATTATACCACCTAGTTTTGCATCCTGACTTCTCTACTTACTGTATATGTAACTTGGAGCAACTTACTTCTACTCTCTAAGCTTAATTTTCCTAATCTGTGAACAGGGATAATAGTAGTACCTGCCCTATAGTTGTGAGGACTAAGTAATAGCATATATTGAGAGCTGAGAACAGTGTCTGTCACATAGCCAATGCTAGATAAGTTTTAGCTCTCCTTATTATTTAAAAATTATTTCAGTGTTATTATTATTACTGTATGCCACATGTTGTTTAAGGCTCTAGGGATACAATGGTAAGCAAGACACAAACTTATTAATGAAACAAATATATTTTAAGCCCCTAATTGAAGTCCTAGACTCTGGGGACACAGTATTGAGTCAAAGAGAGCCTCTATTCCTCCCTGCAGTCTAGCTGAGTAGACAAAGTATAAACAAATCAGCAAAAATATGAGTGATAAAAGTAAGAAGGTTAAAGTAGGGTAACAGGATGGGGAGTGAAGAGTGTAGGAACCATAGGCTTCTCTGATGTGGTAACATTTGAGCAGAAGTGGGGAGCCACTATATAAGTATCTGGGGGAAGGGCTTTCTAGGTGGGAGAACCAGACAAGCGAAGTACAAAACTCTAAATACCAAAAAGACCGTGGTGCTGGGAGCACAGTGATGAAGGGGAGATATCAGGAGAGAAGGGCAAAGTGGGCACCGGGGCTGAACTGAGCAGAACTTGTATGTGATGATAAGGACTCAGGTACTGACTCTGAGTGAGGTGGCAGCCCAGAGGCAGTGGGGCAGAGCTGTAGAGCAGGGAAGTGACATGAGCTAACTCACATCTTTAAAGGGTCCCTCTGGATACTATGAGGGAAACGGGGCAAGAGTGGAAGCAGAGAGAGTGATGAGGATGTGAATGCAATAATCCAGGTGAGAGGTGGTGATGGCTTGTGCTCAGATGAAGGCTGGATTGGTGGCAGAAGTCTCTTCCCACAGTATACACTTAAAGCGGATCTGATTGATAGATTTCTGATGTTGGAAGTGGCGCTCACAGTCTAGTGGAATGTGCCAGAGATGAAACATGTGCTAAGTAAATAAATAATTCACACAGTGACCAGTGCCATGTAGGAAATGAGAGAGAATGCTGGGAATGAGGGTGGTCAAGAGAGACCCCTCCGAGAAGAAATCATCTGAAATGAGATTTCAGTGACAGTTGAATGTTTTAATCACCTTTTTTCCTACACCAGTGGTGAGGAAGAAATTCCCATCCTAGAGTATAAGGATGACACTGAACGCTGGACACATGAGATGGAAGTTTATTAGTTACATATACTTACAGCCTGGGATAGGAGGACATCATGCAGGCCACATCATGCAGGACTTGTACTGGGGAGCAGAGTAAACAGCCAGGGGCTGTGGAAGGCAGGCCCTGTAGTACTAGGAGGGTGAGGTGATCCTGGGTTTCTGCAGGAGGATGTAACTGGCTTGTTTGAATAATTCCGAGGATTGGCAGGGGACTGAAACCCGCTACCTGGGGAAAAGCAGGAACCTTGTCCCCTGGATAAGGAGAGCTGTCTGGATAGAACTTATCTGCAGGAGCAGAGCTGGGAGGGAAAACCTGTGGTTATGCCATGTGAGGCTCTCTGGTTTCACCATATGTCAAGGCGGTTCATAATATAGGGTCTTACCTTTAGGTTCTGCACCACACCAGGCCAGGAGAGAATGATATTGACCTGAACAAGAGAGAGAGCTCTGGCTATGGGGAGAGGCAGGAATTCGTTTGACATTTTAGAGGTGGAGCTGATAGACTTTGCTGATGAACTAATGTGACTGGGGGTGAGGAAAAGAGAGAAATCAAGGATGTCATCTAAATTTTTAACGTGACCAATTGGTGAATTGTGAAGTCACTTACCCACTGGGCAAGATGTGGGATAGTGAGTAGATTCTAATTGGGAGTAATCAAGAGTTCATTTGGTATATGTTCCATTTGAGATGCTGTTATACACTCGAGTGGAGATACCCACTAGGATGATGGACGTATCCATCTAGAGCTCAGTGGAAAGGACGGGGCAGAAAAAATCAATGTAGGAGTAATCATTATAGAGACAGTATTTGAAGCCAGTGGCTAGATGAGATCAGTTTAGGATGTAGAAACATCTAGAGGTTGAACAGAAGAGAGTCCAGGAGAGGAGACAAAGGAGTTTAGTGAGGTGGAAGGAGAGCCTGGAAAATATGGTGTCTTGGAGTTCTGGAGAAGAAAGTCTTTGAAGAAGGAAGGAGTGGACAAACATGTCGACTGCCTGCTCCTGAGAGGTCAAGAAATATGAGAACAGAAAAGTGTTGGATTTGGAAAAATGGTGGTCATTGGTGATCTTTAATGCTGGAAATGACAGAAGACAAAGTGTGGGAATGGAGATCAAATTTCGGTCACTCCTTGGAGCAGCTTAGCTGTAAAAAGGAGGAATAATATGGAGAAATGATACTGAGAAAGAAGTCTATGAAAATTGACATAAGCTGGTAAGAGGGTAAAGAGATGTAACTTGTGATGCAGAAGAGATCAGACCCGCCAATCTAGGAAAACCGTGGATAGTTGATGAAGTGCTTAATGAAGGGATCAGGTACTCCCATGCACATCTTCAGGCTGAGAAGGTAAGTTGGAACTCCAGACAGTGGTTGTGAAATTAAGGATATCTGGGATATGGACGGTCCTAAAGAGAATAGGATTCCTGTAGGATGGGCCCCAAATAGAAAGATGGAGATGAATTATTCTAAATATATAGGACAGAGGTATATGGCATAGCACTCACATTATTTCTATATCACTGATGATTTTAAGACTCAGAAAATTAAGATGTTATCAGCTACTATAAGAACAAAGCTTTTCTACACTGACAATGTAAGTGACAATTTTAAAATGTCCTTCTTTGTGTGATTTCATGTCTTTATTTAATCATTAACCCTATATGGATCTTCCTTGACTTACGGTGGGGTTACTTCCCGATGAACCCATCTTAAATTGAAAATATTGTAAGTCAAAAGTGCATTTGATACACCTAACCTACGAAACATCACACACTAGCCCAGCCTACCTTAAATGTGCTCACGGCATTTACATTAGCCTACACTTGGGCAAAATCATCTAACGTATTTTCTAATAAAGTATTGAACATTTCATGTAATTTATGGAGCACTATACTGAAAGGGAAAAGCAGAAATGGTTGTACGGTTGCAGAATGGTAGTAAGCGTATCAGTTGTTTACCCTCGTGATGGCCCGGCTGACTGGGAGCTGTGGCTCGCTGCTGTTGCCGAGCAACACAACAGGGTACCACTCTGCACATCACTAGAAGAGATTCAACATTTGAAGTCTGGTTCCTACTGACTGTGTATAGCTTTAGCACCATGATAAAGTCAAAAAATTGTGTTGAACTATTGTTAAGTCGGGGACTGTCTGTACCACTGAAGAAGGTCACTGTGGTAGAGTGTTAACAGCAGTACCTTTAGAGTCAGAACACAGATCTAGGTGTGAATCCTGGATCTGTCAATGAGTAACCATAGTCTTGGGCACTTTTAAGTGCCTCAGTTTCCTCATCTGTACCATGGAATACCATTACCAGCTTACAGAGTGGGCCAACTAGAAAAGGCCCAAATGACCTATTTGTCCTTCATCAGGACCTCGTGTTGAAGGGACCATAAGAGGGTATCCTAGCTATCCAGTGTAAGAAGTGGAGAGAATAGCAGATCAAGAAAACATCTGATGCCAGCCTCTTCCTGCTACACTTAAGGTAGCAAGACTTGTATTAGAGTCTGCCATTTTTATGTTTATCTATAGGAACTCTCATAACCTTCCTCAGCTTCATCAATTTGTCAGACAAGGTATGGGTCCTGCTTTCCTCAGTAAAACCTCCCCAAAAACGCCCGCTGCACATTGAGTTCTTGCAGCTTAGACTACTCTCTATTAAGCCCCCATACTTCCCACCAGTTGTGATGACCAAAGGTCAGCCATGTGTGTCCCCAAACCTATTTATGCTAGTTGTGCTGGCAACTGTAATATGCAAATATTATATGCTTATTATTTACACAACTATTGTGTAAAGCGATGAAAGATTTGATGATGGCGAGTTGCTATAATAAATTGCTATCCAATAAGGTGTATGCAAAACACACAGAAAAGACTGGGGGAAGAGCAAAAATGTAGAAAAATTGCTTTGTGAGTGTCTTAAAGGTCTCATTCTGCCTTAAGGAAACCAAAACTGGAGCTTCTGGGTGATGCATTATGGGTGGTTTTGAAAGAAAGACGCCTTGGAACTCTGATCAGCAGACCCCAACACAAAGAAAGGGCGTTGGCAGAACATCAAAAGAGTGGCAACTGAATGAGCACCCATATGTTTTAGGTTAAAATTAAATCTTTAAGGTATGTATGTATCACATTTTATGATTCACTGCTTTAATTAACTTTTCCAGTTGACTTGCCAGCTGCCAGTTCCAACTTCCCTGGACAACAGTAAAACTGTAACGTTTATTTTTTCAGTTATTATGAGTGTATACTCATTGTTTAAACCACTGTAAAAGTTGAAAATGTATAAAGAAAAAATTAAAATTTACTAATCCGAAATCAATCAGTAGCAATAATTTAATGTAGTTCTTTCTGGTCGTTTTTTTCATAAATATATTTTTTGAAATAAAATTATTACTATTATATTTATTTTTTGTCTTCTGCCTTTTTCATGACCTATTTTATCATAAACATTCCCTATGTTAATATTCATCTATAACACTATTTTGTTTGTTTCTTTTAAAAACTTTGGAATATTAATAGCATTTGTAATAAAAATGATATTCATCTGTGTTAATTTCAAACAATACAGAAAGTATACAAAACAAAAGCAAGAAATCACCGTGAAGCCACCGACCTAGAAATAGCCAGTGTTGAATTTTTATAAACCTTATCCTAGACTTCAGTTTTCATAAAGATGTAGATAAAAGGGTATATGGATATGATGCATAATATTTTTAAAGAAACATTTTATATTGCAATTCTTTTATTTTATTTTTATTTTTATTTTTTGTGGTACGCGGGCCTCTCACTGTTGTGGCCTCTCTCGTTGCGGAGCACAGGCTCCGGTCCCGGACCGGGACACGAACCCGCGTCCCCTGCGTCGGCAGGCGGACTCTCAACCACTGTGCCACCAGGGAAGCCCAACAATTATTTTAAATTTACTGAAAAGTTGCAAAGGTAGCACACCCTCACCCAAACTCTCCTACTATTAACACTTTATATTACCATGGTAGGTTTGTCACATCTAAGAAATAGACATCAGTACATTACTATTATCTAAACTCCAAATTTTATTTGGATTTTACCAGGCTTTCCACTACTGTCCTTTTTTACATTTCACAATCCAATGCAGGGTACCATGCTGGATTTAGCACACTATAGATAAGTGTTATTTATTTTTAACAGAAAAAAAGAAACTGAATAAGCATAAAGAAATCTTAAACCACAGATTAATGTTTCTCTACCATAAAGATTTGTCTCCTAAATGATCACTCTAAATTTTTTTTGGCTGCATTGGGTCTTCATTGCTGTGCACGGGCTTTTCTCTAGTTGCGGCGAGCGGGGGCTACTCTTCGTACTGGTGCACGGGCTTCTCATTGCCATGGTTTCTCTTGTTGCAGAGCATGGGCTCTAGGCACGCGGGCTTCAGTAGTTGTGGCACGTGGGCTCAGTGGTTGTGGCGCACGGGCTTAGTTGCTCTGTGGCATGTGAGATCTTCCTGGACCAGGGCTTGAACCTGTGTCTCCTGCATTGGCAGGCGGATTCTAAACCACTGTGCCACCAGGGAAGCCCCTACTCTACATTTTAAAATAAATATTATAAAAAAAATTAAGATGTTGGAGTCATTAAGTTTTTAATTACACATTTTATTCATCTGCTAAAAAGATAAAATTATTTCTTTTATATTTCTTACCATCTCTCTCCCCAAAACCCACCCCCCAATTTCATTGGTTATATGGCTTTGCAGACTTTTTCCAGGTTAATAATGTATACATCCTGTTCTGCAATTAAATTCTCACTTTAGATCTTAGACCATATTTAGTTGGATTCATGATTTGTCACCAACCTTTTAAACCACAACTTTTCTATGCTTAAATTCTGTATTTGATTCATCTCTTGGTTGGCTGATTCCCTCTGTTAGAAATTGTTTTAAAAATGGGTTATGGATGCTATATTTCACCATATTTTTTCATGTTTGAGAATATCTGCCTGTGACCTTTATATTTAAACAATAAATTGTCTTGGCTTCATGTTTTAGAAAATCATTCTGTTTTCCTTAGAATCTTGTAAAAATTCCCCATCACCTTCTGACATTGAAAATCTATAGCATGTCCAAGACCAACCTCATAATTTCCCTTTGCTGGTGGCTTGTGTTTACTCCCTTATAGCCTGAAGAATTCTTTATTCCTTAGGGAATATAATCTATAATATTATAATAACTGTGTATGGTGACAGATGGTAACTAGACTTATCATGATGATCATTTTGTAATTTATAAAAATATCAAATCACTATGTTGTACACCTGAAACTAATATAATCTTCCAAGTCAACTATATCTCAATAAAAAATATATTTAAAAAAATCTTTCCTCTTGAGTTTACTATTTGAACCAAGACACATCTCCACATGGACTCCTCTGTCAATTTTCTTCTGAAACATAGTGTGTAGATATGGTTCTTCCTTTCAAGAATTTTTGGTTTTCACTATTATATCTCAAAAGAACTTTTCCTGTTCTTCTGGAGTGTCACTTCAGGGAAACCAATTATCCTTATGTTGGATTACCCTCATCTTCCATCTTCTTTTAAATTGCTTTACTCTCTGCTTTTACTTCTGTGTTCACTATGGTGATCTCAAGAGTTTCTCCATTCTAGCAATTTAATTTTTATTTACATCTATTCTTTTCCTTGCTAATTTTAATTTATTGTAGTGTTATTGTTTTAGTTCTCAATGTTTTAATTATTGCACTAATCTTTTTCTTCTCACTCTGTTATTTTATTATTCTCATCTTGCTGTTTTGTTTTATTGACTTTGTAAGTTTTTCTATAGCATGAAACAATCTCTTGGAATGATTTCTTCTGTTTTTTAAACTGTTTTCATCCAGACTGGATTTCTCATCTATGTTTTGTTGTTTCATTCCTTCTCTCTCTTCTCCCCTTCCTCCCTCCCTTGCTTCCTTCCTTCCTTCCTTCCTTCCTTCCTCCCTCTTTCCCTCCCTCCCTCCCTTCTTTCTTTTTTTTTCTTTCTTTCTTCCTTCCTTCCTTCCTTTTTCTTTCTTTCTTTCTTTCTTTCTTTCTTTCTTTCTTTCTTTCTTTCTTTCTTTCCTTCTTTCTTTCTTTCTTTCTTTCTTTCTTTCTTTCTTTCTCTTTCAGTGTAAAAAGATTCCCACCATTGAGCAAATTAATACATCCATCACTTCACATACTTATCCCTTTTTTGGTGATAACATTTAATTTCTACTCTCTTAGTACATTTCAATCATATAATACAGTGTTATCAACTATAGTCACCATGTTTTACATTAGATCCTCAGACTTTATTCATCTTATAGCAGAAAATTTGTACCCTCTCCTTCCTAAAGGACATTTGCATGGTTGCCCAGACCTTCTTTATGCCACAGTATGGTGTGGTAATTTCTCCTTTATAATGTTCCTAGCTTTTCTGGGGCCTCTCTGTGTTCTCTGAGTTTGAGGGTATTCTTATCTGTTTCTTTTTTTCCCTCACCTTAACAGTATAGAGTGGAAAAAGGAGATGCAGGAAGCTCATTAGAGGGAACTTAGCTCTGCTCTTTCTTCTGAGGTCCTGCTAAGGATCTTATACACTAGCTTGTTTCCCAAATTGACACTGTGGAAATGGTAGGCCTTGGCACCCTGTCCTGCCTCTGCTGACATCCATGTGATATGTAGGGGATGCAATAAGAAATGAGTTTTCCTAGGGTCTTCTCCAGGTCACCTACTCACTTCCTCAGTCTTCTCTCCAAATTGAAAAGTATTAATGAGACATCTCAGCATTTCACTAACTCGCTTACTTTCTTCAGAACTGTGTGGGGGTGTGGTTAGTACTGGCACAGCAAAATCATTTATTTCCTTCTTTAGCCACCACTTTAGTAGTTTATGACATGAATTGTTTTCTTGTTTAATTGCTGCTGCTGAATTTTTATCCTTTTATAAAAACTAATTGTGTACATTTCACTAGGTACTGGGTTGCATATGCTTTAGTAAGTTAGTTTTAATTTTCTACTATTATCCTGCAGCCTGTAAATGATTTGTAGTGGATAATCCATATTTACTGAACCATCTTCCACTTTTTGGTCATGTAAGTTTTTCTTGAATTTTTTATTATAATAAATAATACTATTATAAACATCCTTGATAATAAATTTTTCTTCACATATTAAATTACTTCCTTATGGTGGGTTTCCAAAAGGGGAATTACTTGGTCAAACAGCTTAGACTTTTTTTTAAGATTCTTGATACAATTTGCCAATTTGCTTTCCATATTTGTTGTATTTTAAAATATACTTCCAACAGCTAATGTCCGAACTCTCAAAAATGAATCTGTTGCAATGGGTTTCAGAAGAAGTGGAAACAAATCAGTTCAAGAAACAAAGATAATTGTTCATCTGAAAATGTAAGCTACCAAGGACGAGAATGTTTTTGGAGCCAAAATGGTGTGAAAGCTGTGATCAGTGAGGACAGCAGAGAGCAGTTCTAAAACCTGGTGAGAAGGAGGTGAATCCCCAGTCAGCTAGGTGGAATGCACGACCAGAGTCACCAAGAAGGAAATTGGCAGGGGAGTGTCAAAAATCACTCCAGTTTACAACATATTAATTGCATCTATAAAAAGTATTTAGAGATAGCACTCTTTTTTTTTAATTCCCACAAACTATCTGCTATGCTTTCAGCGTCTGCTGCAACAACAAAATAGTTTATTTTTACTCAATTTTTCTCCCCGTAAAGAAAAGTCAACAAAGTATTATCATGTTTCTTAAATACAACTGAACTCATCTTATTAGGGAAAAGTGAAGAAGGATGTGTCATCTTATTAGAAATGACATGATGTATATACAGCCATATGTTTTCAAAGGATTTTCTGTCAGTGTTAATCAAAACTCCTCCAAATTTATGAACCTCCAGAGCAACATGTCAACCATATGGGAAATATCTCCCCTTCAATATTGTGAATTTGAATTAATAATAAACATAACTTAGTGAACCTAAATGAGAAAAACATATCAATGTTGAATCTCAGAAAAGTAGAAACTTATAAAAAAAATTCCCCTGGGTGTTAATTTTTTTAGCATTCTATCTAATATCTCTACCACACGGCTCTGTTTTTGTTTTCACTCTGCCTGCTCATTTACTGGACAGAGAAGGGGTTGCAATCTATTTCATGACTGCTACTAAAGTATGAAATAATCAGTATCTCATATTTCCCCCCTTTGTTTTGTATTTTGTGGGAAAACAGAAATTTGGGCCGAAAAGAAACCAGGAAGAATATCCTTCTTACTACCTAGTGTCTAAAATCTGTCCATTGAGATCTTTCCTAATCTTTATCCAGGGCCTTCCCACATCAAATTACTAATATCTTCTTTGCCTAGTAGTCACCATCAGCTTTTTGTTATTTTAGGAGATAATATCATTTTAGGATCTGTGTTATTTAACTTAGACTGATTTCTAACATCGATTGGATGTGGGCATCTGTTAGGGTATCATCAGGCAAGCAAGTTCTTCTTAGTTGGAGGAAACAATTTTGATTCTTGTGCATGGATCTTAAATATAAACTTTCAGAAGACTGGGGGGAGGTGGTGGTCATAATTGGGAACAGGCTGAAAATGAGCCAGAAATGTACAGCTGTTGACCATAAACCCACGACAATGGGCTAGGAACTAGACCAGGGGCAGGGGAAGAGGGGCTCATCTATCTTTACAGTACTTTCTCCGCTGCTCAGAGAATGATTTGGATGAGGATGAAGATGATGATGATGATGATACTGTCTAGTTTGAGCCATCATAATATTAAGAAACTATGCAAAAATTATAATGGTTTTAAAAAATGATGTGGCTAAAATGACCCCTGGTGAGCCAGCCCCTCTAAAATCCTTTCCCACTGAGTTTGGTTGGACCTGTAATTTGCTTCTAGTCCATAGAATATGGCAAAGGTGAAGGGAATTACCAGATGTAATGAAAGTTCCAAAATGGCTGATTTTAACTTAATGAGAAGCAAGATTGTCTTGTGTGGGCCTGACTTAATCAGGTGAAAGGCTTAGAAGACATTCTCCTCCTGGCCATGAAGAGGTTGGCTGCCATACTGTAGGCAGTCTTGTGAGGGGGCCATATGGCAAGACACTGCAGTGGTTTCTAGAAGCTGAGAGCTAGCAAGAAATGAGGACATCAGTCTTACAGTAGCATGGAACCTGATTCTGCCAACAACTCATGAGCTTCGAGGAAGTCTCTGAGGCCCACAAAGGAAAACACCTTAGCCAACATTTTGATCACATTATTTTGAGATCCTGAGCACAGGACCCAGATGGCTGAGCCATAGAAACTGTGAAATAATAAATGCATGTTGTTTTAAGTCACAATGGTTGTAGCAATTTGTTACATAGCGATAGATACCTATACAAAGGACCAAATAATATAAAGGTGAGAGGTTTTGTCTGGGAATTTGGTCATGAATTTGGGATTAGCTGTTAGAGAGAAAGCTGGGGCATAATTCTTTCTTCAACTTTACTTATAAATATAAAACATTTATAGGAACAGAATTAGTTATTTTCTAAGACTACAAATAATAAAACAAAAAGTTATTTTCACTAATTTTTTTTTAGAGACTCTCATCTCTGGAGAGTCTGGTCTAATTGATTTCAGGTCCTATCTGGACATCAGTATTTTTCTTTTTCTTTTTAAAATAAATTTATTTATCTCTGGCTGTGTTGGGTCTTTGCTGCTGCACGTGGGCTTTCTCTAGCTGCGGCGAGTGGGGATTACTCTTCTTTGCAGTGTGCCAGCTTCTCATTGCAGTGGCTTCTCTTGTTGCGGGGCACGGGCTCTAGGCTCACGGGCTTCAGTAGCTGGGGCACTCGGGCTCAGTAGTTGTGGTTTGCGAGCTCTAGAGTGCAGGGTCAGTAGTTGTGGCACACGGGCTTAGTCGCTCCATGGCATGTGGGATCTTCCCGTACCAAGGATAGAACCCATATCCCCTGCCTTGGCAGGCAGATTCTTTTTTTCTTTTTTAACATCTTTATTGGAGTATAATTGCTTTACCTTGTTGTGTTGGTTGTGAATTAGCTATATGTATAGATATATCCCCATATCCCCTCCCTCTTGCATCTCCCTCCCACCCTCCCTATCCCACCCCTCTAGGTGGTCACAAAGCACCGAGCTGATCTCCCTGTGCTATGTGGCTGCTTCCCACTAGCTATCTATTTTACATTTGGTAGTGTATATATGTCAATGCCACTCTCTCACTTCGTCCCAGCTTACCCTTCCCCCTCCCCATGTCCTCAAGTCCATTCTCTACGTCTGCATCTTTATTCCTGTCCTGCCCTTGGGTTCATCAGAACTTTTTTTTTTTTTTAGATTCCATATATATATATGTGTTAGCATACGGTATTTGTTTTTCTCTTTCTGACTTACTTCACTCTGTATGACAGACTCTAGGTCCATCCACCTCATTACAAATAACTCAATTCCGTTTCTTTTTATGGTGAGTAATATTCCACTGTATATATGTACCACATCTTCTTTATCCATTCATCTGTCGATGGACACTTAGATTGCTTCCATGTCCTGGCTATTGTAAATAGAGCTGCAATGAACATTGTGGTACATGACTCTTATTGAATTATGGTTTTCTCAAGGTATATGCCCAGTAGTGGGATTGCTGGGTCATATGGTAGTTCTATTTTTAGTTTTTTAAGGAACCTCCATACTGTTCTCCATAGTGGCTGTATCAATTTACATTCCCACCAACAGTGCAAGAGCGTTCCCTTTTCTCCACACCCTCTCCAGCATTTATTGTTTGTAGAGTTTTTGATGATGGCCATTCTGACTGGTATGAAGTGATACCTCACTGTAGTTTTGATTTGCATTTCGCTAATGATTAGTGATGTTGAGCATTCTTTCATGTGTTTGTTGTAATCTGTGTATCTTCTTTGGAGAAATGTCTATTTAGGTCTTCTGCCCGGTTTTGGATTGAGTTGTTTGTTTTTTTGATATTGAGCTTCATGAGCTGCTTGTATATTTTGGAGATTAATCCTTTGTCAGTTGCTTTGTTTGCAAATATTTTCTTCCATTCTGAGGGTTGTCTTTTTGTCTTGTTTATGGTTTCCCTTGCTGTTTAAAAGCTTTGAAGTTTCATTAGGTCCCGTTTGTTTATTTTTGCTTTTATTTCCATTTCTCTAGGAGGTGGGTCAAAAAGGATCTTGCTGTGATTTATGTCATAGAGTGTTCTGCCTATATTTTCCTGTAAGAGTTTTATAGTGTCTGGCTTTACATTTAGGTCTTTAATCCATTTTGAGTTTGTTGCTTTGTATGGTGTTAAGGAGTGTTCTAATTTCATTCTTTTACAGGTAGCTGTCCAGTTTTCCTAACAACACGTATTGAAGAGGCTGTCTTTTCTCCATTGTATATCTTTGCCTCCTTTATCATAGATTAGTTGACCACAGGTGCGTGGGTTTACCTCTGAGCTTTCTATCCTGTTCCATTGATCTATATTTCTGTTTCTGTGGCAGGCAGATTCTTAACCACTGCACCACCAGGGAAGTCCCATCAGTACTTTTCAAAGTTGCCCAGGAGATTCTAACGTGCTGTGCTGGGTTGACAGCCACTGGGCTTCTTCGTGAGAAGAAATATGCTCCTCCTCTGTTGATTGCAGGTAGTATTAAAGTCTACTCTCTGAAGGTAAAGTGTCTTAAGTCAAAGTGGACTTCAGAAATGCTAATGCAGAGGCATCCCTGGTTGTTCAGTGGTTAAGGCTCTTTGCTTCCACAGCAGGGGGCACAAGTTCGATCCCTGGTGCGGGAACTAAGATCCTGCATGTGAACTAAGATCCCTCTGGGTGCAGCCAAGGGGAAAAAAAAGCTAAGCTAATGCAATCACTAAGTGAATGGGGAGAGAATGCCAGGCCTGCCAGGACAGATCTGGAGTGATGTGTGAAAGGAAGCAGCCTAGAGAAATTCTGATGGGAGGTCTGGGGACTGTTGAATGAACTTGAAGGAGTGGTGTTGCCAGACCCTTCTTGGTAAAGTCTTGATTCCAGATCAAGCTACTCTCCTGAGTTCCATTTGAGTAGTTGAGGCATTCTCATCCTCTCTTTGGCCTCCATATTCAGCCCAGCATGTCTTATTTTTGTTGTTAATCATTTTTTCTCCACATTTTGTCCTCTAGAAAAATTTACTTAGCCAAAAACCTTTCTGGCTAAGATAGATGATTTCTAAAGAGAAAAAAATTCCTGAACCATAGGAGATAGCAGTTCAGTAAACAGAAATACATTTGGGAATCTTCTATGATCTTTGTAGAAGATTACAAAGAAGATCTTAGACTAACTGGGTAATACATACTACTTTGGAATAAGTAATTGGCACACTGGTTTAGAGGATTTGCCCATAAAGAACAAGTAGCTCTCCATCCTAAACAGGGCAAGTCAGGATCAGCCAGGTTTTGCTGCAGTAACAAACAGCTCCAACATCTCAGTGACTTTAAAAAAACACAGGTTTATTTCTAGCTAATGTTCCATAGTTCTCTTAGTATGACCAGCATGGTTGGGGGGGTTTCCTGCATGGCATTCTCAGTCAGAGACTGGTTGATGGAACCTCAACCATCTGGGGCTTTACTAGTCAGTGTCAGTTGAAAAGGGGAGTGGCAAACCACATACTGGCTCTTAAAGGCTTCTGCCAGGAAATTACACATGTCACTTCCACTCACATTTGACTGGCCAAGGCAAGTCATGAGGCTCTAAAGGTGAGGGAAGAGCAATTCTACCCTGTACCTAGGAGGAAGAGAATTAGATATTTGGGAGAAACAGCACTAATAACTACCACAAGGATTTAGCCCAGAGTTTCCCTGAGGCCACAGACTTCTGGTGGGCCACAGCAATACTTCCAGGGGTCTATGATTCCACATTGGCTAAAAGCACTGTCTGAAGACCCCCAAATTACTATATATTGGACAAATGTAGTTCTATTTAGAATAGCTATAAAAGTGTTTTACTGAATTTCAAATTATTCTTGAATTCATAGTAGCTTTTACCCTTGAAGTATTTGTTTTCAAAGAACTTGCATTAAAATTACAACTAATATTAAATTGAACAAGGTTTCTGAAGTTAAAAGAAATGTCCTTGTGTTTGAGAAGGTTGGGAGCCACTGAATTAACTATTGACCTAATTCAGTGCTGTGAGTCAGCCGGATGACTTTGTTAGGTAATTTCCTTCTCAATTTAGGTTGCATGATGATGCTGAAACAAATGTTTTATGAATATTGAAGGGGTTGATTGAGATATACACTCCACCTCCAATCCATCTATTACCATTGCTACCATATAAATTATACATGATAGTTTCATTCATCAAATTCTCCATCCCTCCAGGGTATACCTGAATATAGAGTTGCCTTTGAAGTTGCAATGTAGCAGAGGCACTAAAACTCTTTATTGTGAAGAAATAAGTAACTTTTCTTTGTACCTTTTGACTGAAATCAGTTGTAGCTAAGTAGCTAATATTCCTAACTTTTTGTGGCCAACTTGGTAAAAATTCAGTTGAATTTAGAAGTTACTACTTTCTGAATGTCCACCTGCAATTTATGGTTCCTGCTTGGGAAGAGTGGGAAGTGAGGATTTTTGTTCTTAAATCTTTTGAGAAATATTCTGTCACGTTACTTTCTCTCTGCTTTTGAATTCACCCTGAAGCCAGTTCCTTTCAGTGGTGCTGGTTGAAAATATGTGGAGTAAAACCAGCATATTCTGAGGGGACACTCCCTCTGCACCTGTTCTTTTCTTCTGATAAAGACTGGCCACAAAGGAGCCAAGTATAAGGAGAATTCTCAGTGCTCTCCCCTACTTACCCTTTCCTCTGTCTCTGGAATTTTCTTACACTATAACTATTGGTTATGCCATACGATATCCTGCAGAACTCTTTCACCCACAAGAATTTTCCCTAGACCTGGAACCCAGCATCCACCTGCAAACTGCCTGATGATTAAAAAACAGCATTCCTCTTTTGGTTGGCTATGTACAGTTTTGAAAAACTCTGCCCGGGATCTAGAAAGAGAGAGCAGTCCCATGAAATTGGCATCTTTTAATAATTTCTGCATCAGACGAAAATGAAGAATTTTCTAAGTACAAGTGGACACGCCACAAAGAGGAAAAATAAACTGGAAAACATCTTAAGCCCTCCAGTGCAGGTGTTTCGGCAAAAATTTTCATACAATTTTCACATGATTCCTGGTGCTGAAAGAAAAAATGTTTACACTGACGGCTCTTGAGAAGAGAGATATTAAAGGATGTCCTCTGTAACTGTTTTGTTTTTAAATTTAGTTTTTATTTTATTGTAAAAGTGACCTAAACGCTGTAAAAAGACTTTACAAATACAGAAAATAATAAAAGGAAAATGCTTCTCCAGTAATCACATTGCTCAAAATGATAGATATTAACATTTTGCTGTTTATTTTCCAACACTTTATCTATGCATAAAAAGCATGCATTTTAACTCAAATTTTATTATGTTGAATTCTGTGTTTAAGGTGCAAGATTTATAGTTGTTGATTCAACTTTAGTTTATTATTCTAATACTCTATTTATTGATTTTTAATGAACTTAATCAGACAAGGACCAAGAATGGGATGTTAAAAAAAATACCCAGTTCAAAAATCAGTCTATCAATTTCTTATTGTATTTTTAATAAGTTGTGTTCTCTAATTTTAATTTTTAACATTTAAATATACACAAACTGATATATCTTTATCATGCATTGTGGATTTAAAAAAATCTTGAAGATAGATATTTTGCAAAATATGAAGGCTTTAAAATTTATTTTTCTTGTCTCTCTAGTACAGGAAGCTTATTTGGAGGAAAAATATAGAATTCCGAAGAACATTAAAGATTGTGTCTTTGGCCAACATAGAATGACCTCTCTGACTCATTGAATTTTTTTGGTTTGAATTGGACTTTGAGGCTAAAATGTCTATCCTTGCTTTGTTTTATTTTATATTTACTTGCTACATTTTGTTTCTATTCTTATATTTAATCAAATTGTAGGAGGGCAGGGAGGAGAAATGATGGTATATGTGTCATAAAAGAAGAGAGCTGGATCTTTTTTAACCCAATCAGGGGCTTTATGTTTCACTAAGTGTTAAACACATTCATTTATTACTGGTTTGAGTTGCACAGCACCATACCTGCATCACCAGTTCATGCTTGTTTTTAAACTTCTTTTTGCTCTGACTTTTGTTGTTTGAACTCTGTTTGGCTGGTCTTTTTTTCCTCTAGGACAGGAATCCTTAGTCTTAGCTCTCAAACACCCTTGAATGTCAGGGTTTCTGAAGATTTCCTGAAATTGAGCAAAACTCTGTGTGCGTGTGTGTGTGTGTGTACACATCAGTGTGAATATGTGTCAGAACAAGTGTTTATTTGGGGAGAAGATCCACACCTCCCCTTACTTCTCCTCCCCTCAAACCTCCAACACATCCCCCCTTTACTTTCACCTGCTGAGAAAATAGAAGCCATCAGAAGAGAATGTACCCCATCCTTGTCGCCTAATCTACCAACTTACCTGTTTGGGGCCCACTGGTCTAAAGGTCGTGGAAGAGGAAGGAGCCTCTATTTGAGAGACTACGGGAGAAGGGGGTCCTTGGGGCAAGAAAATGGAGGGTGTTAAGGGAGACTTGGAGGATGCAGAGGGCTCCTGAGGCTGGACAGTACCTGCCCTGGACCCCCAGGATGAGGTCCTAGGGGTTAAAGGGAAACCTGGGAGCCTGGGCTCATGTGGCAAATGAGTAAACAGGTGAAAAAGGCCCAGGGAGATGGGTCCTGAAAGTTTCAGGGCAGAAGGTGGTGGTGGCTGGGCTGAGATGTTGGCCTGGGAATGGGGGTGAGCGCAGCCAGCAGCTGACTGCCAACGCAGGGGGGACGGCCAAGGGAGGGTGTCTTTAAGTGTGTTTTTAAATGAAAAGGACAGCCCTCACAGCTCTACTATCTCAAGAGAGCTAATTCCTTGATTTGGAAAAAAAACCTTTCACAGATGTACATTTTGCATGTTACAGGGTGGTATGCTGATTGTTCCAATATATTTGACACACTAGACCTACCACTGACACACCTCTTCCACACTGCAACACAGCTTTCAAGATTCAATCCTGCATGAGACCCCCATTATGTGGATGGACCATAATTTCCTGAGGCATTCCCCAAACACAGGACACTTGTCTTGTTTGGCCTCATGAAATGGAGCTGCCTAAACCCCACTGAACCTGCAGCTTCTCAGCACCAGGAACTGGCCCGAAGGGGAATCACCTCCGCTGTACCCTGCTGCGGCCCCTCTAGTGCCTGCTTTGCTCCAGTATTGGCCTGGCACTGCTGCCACCCTCTCACCAGCCACATGGACATATGGGCCCACCTGCTCAGGTGCTCAGGACCAGGCTTGACCATCTGCGGTGGAGAGCGGGTAAGGTAGGGCTGAAGTGTCTGGCATCTGCTGCGGAAAGCAGGTCCCATGTGCTGAGAATTTCCCAAAGCCAGCAAGAATGTACCCAAACTGGCAGGCAGGGAGGAACATGGCAGCTGTTGAGTAGAGGCTACCTGGGTGCGAGATGCAGCGCCTCACGGAAGCACACAGGTCAGGCTCCGCCCGGTCGGCGGAAAGTTTTGTCATTTGGAAAATTATTAAAAGCTACATCAATATTTAGAAAATGGTATCTCAATTTATTTTGTTCTTTTTTAATCATTAGAGAGGGAGAGAGACCAGTTTTCCCCTTTACTTTTTCTGGATTTCCATTAAGTTTCATGGGAACTCATTCATTCTTCATCTTGGAATCCCCGGTGCCTAGCAGAATGCCTGGCACATACTGGATGCTGGACAAATGTTTGCTGAGTGGGTTGAATGAAGGTCAAGGAGACACGGATGGATCTGGTGGAGCCCATGCCCGCTGAGTTCCAGAGCTCTGCGCCTCTGCTCTCTGGTCATGGACTCCGGATCCCCCTCAGGCAGACGAACCTCATCTCGCCCCAGGTTCAAACTTATCACGTCTCCACCTCTGCCCCCGTCTCTCCCTCCCTACTTCCCAATGCCTGGATGATCGGAACAGCCTCCAAATGGGCCCACCTGCCCCAGCCCCTCCCTACTCCACCATGCTCCCCTCTCCTGAGTCATCTCCTTAAGCACTAAAGTCTTTCCTGATTCTCCGTCAGATGCAGGGAAGAGCCCTAAATCCATAGGTTTTCATAAAGGGTCCTTCACAGCCCATCTTATTTCCCCTCTTGGGTTTCTTATCAAATCACAGCCCTGGTCCCTCACCCCCAGTTCTTTGCCCCATGCACCCCGCACACATGAAAATCTCAGTAATGCCCGAACACCACGTACTTGCACACCTTTCTGCCTTGCTCATGTGGTCCCCTCTGCATGGACTGTTTCTGCTGACCTTGCCCAAATAACCAACTTATTAAACCTATCACATAAAGATAGAACACTTATCTGAACTTTTTCTTGTTTTATTCCCCTCGTCAATTCCATTCCAGGCTCAACCACATAGAATCAATGGTTCTTCATACAAATCCCCTTAGCCCTTATACATCCTTTCTCTCTGTGTGTGTGTGTGTGTGTCTGTCTGTCTGTCTGAGAACTCCCTTAGGGATAAATAGGTAAAAATTCATCTTTGCAGCACTAGGGCCGAGGTCAGTGCCTGGAACACAGTCAGCAATGAGGCTGGTGTGATTTTGTAAAGTTAAATGTAATCTCTCTGGGTCACAGTTTCACCTGTTGCAATACTCACTGGCCTTTCTTCATCGATGTCTATGTTCTGTCCTTCTACATACCCCAGGCTGAGCTAAAAAGCAAACGCCAAGTCAAATCTTTCCCACATATTAGGCCCTAAATTGTACTTTCACAAAGAAGAAAAATCTTCTCTTGATTCTGCCTTTGAATGCCACGTGACCTCTCGGGAAAAACGAGACCGTTGTGTGGCAGGAGTCAGGAAGGCTTAACGCTGTCTGAATGCCAACCAGGCTACCTGTGTTCGCAATCAGACCTCCCATCCCTGCGCACGGGATGATGTTGGTTTGACCTCAGCAGAAATCAGATCTGCTCTACATGGTGATGATGATAGCAAACATATGGAATTGATTAAATGAATAAATAACCCTACTTGGTTTTGCATAAGAATATGTGGTACCCAGGTCAAAGATAATCCCTAATTTTTCTATGCATAATATATTCCGAAGTGTAAACATCACCAGTAGCCTGAACCAAACTAGATGCTTTAAGTCAACAGTCAAAGGTGTGATTGTAAACTCAGAAATATTGACAATGTTTGTGAATATCACTTTTCTAAATTAGGTGAGAGGTCCACAGCTGATGTGGGTGCCTAATTTATCCGACAGTTCAATGTTGAGTCTTAGCCTCAGAAATTTGATCACAGCCTTCTTCCTACTTCTCAACTGTGCATAATTCTCTAGATTTTGTCTGCCCTCTTTTAATTTATAAATGTAGCACAACATCAAATTATCCACCAGAGACTAGTCATTCCCTGCTAAAGCATCTTGAGTTATTTTTCTCCTTTGAAGCCACAGATATTTAAAGTTTGTTAAGGTCTCAAGGTGGTATCTGCCAATGGAAGTTTTATTTCACTCTATTATTTCGAAAAGTTTTAAGAGACATTCAGTCAGTGACTACTGGCTGTGGGTTATCGGGTTCCCTTCCTTCTGTCTGAACTGGCTAGATCAGGGCATCAGGACCCAGAGCCAGGGTGGCTGGGGTGTGTGAGGTTGAGACAGTCTTTGTAGCAAGCCATGAATTGCAGGAAGCCAGGAAAGGCACAATGTCAAAACTGGTGGAGAGGGTTTCCCTGGTGGCGCAGCGGTTGAGAGTCCGCCTGCCGATGCAGGGGACACGGGTTTGTGCTCCGGTCCAGGAAGATCCCACATGCCACAGAGCGGCTGGGCCCGTGAGCCATGGCCGCTGAGCCTGCGTGTCCGGAGCCTGTGCTCTGTAGCAGGAGAGGCCACAACAGTGAGAGGCCCGCGTACCGCAAAAAAAAAACAAAAACTGGTGGAGAGGCACTGGGCAAGGGCTCAACCTTAGGAGGGCAGGTAGTGAGATTCAGCAGGGTTCCCTAGAGTGGGTTGAATAGTGACCTCTCCCCCTAAAAGATATATCTTAGTCCTAATTCCAGGCCCCTGTGAATGTGAGCTTATTTGGAGATAGGATCTTTGCAGATGTAATTAAGTGAAGGATCTCAGGATGAGATAACCCTGGATTTGGGTGGACCCTAAATCCAATGACAGATCAGAGACACAAAGACTCAGAAGGGAAGGCCACTGAAGACAGAGGCAAAGATTGGAATGAAGTGTCTACAAGCCAAGGGACATCAAGGGTTGCTTGCAGCCACCAGTTCAGACACGTTTTGTTAAATAAGTAAATAAATAGTATTGCTCTATCGTCTAGAACCCCAGTCACAGTACTTTTCTCCCCCTACTGACTTTCGTTACAGGAAGAGAAACGCATGTTTCTACCAGGATCAGAGGTGACGAGTAAGCCAGCATCGCAGACAGTCAAGTCAATGCGAAGCCAAAGACAGTTCCTTCTCAAGGACATGGAAGGCTTCATGTAGTAAAAGGAATCTTCATCTGGGGAACCGCCAGCATCTTGCCAGGCCATCTGCTTTGGCAGCTTCAGGCACCTGTCAAAACATGTGGCAACTAAACAGAGCTTGTGTCTACAGTCACCATCACTGTGACCTGGATGGCGTTTGCCAGCCGAAAGGCAAAGTTCTGATTAGCTTTTAAACTTTTAAAAATGTTTATTATTTCTGGTTTTGGTGCTATTAGTCCAAAAGTTTACAGAGGTAGTTATCAATCGATGGCCCTCATGAAGCACCTACTAAATGTAGGGTACGGTGCTCAAGCCTGGGGAAAACACAGAAGTGGAAGCTGAGGTTTCTGTCCTCGAGTTAGCTTATGACTGGGACACATTTGCATCTCTGCCAACAGCATCCATTCTCTCTGTTTTGGTGAAGTCGCTCCTCCCTTCCCCTTCAGTCCACATGCTTCTGGTACATTAGACTCCGACCCCTGCCCAGGATTGGAACACGTGGCTTAGATCAAGCTGATGAGCGCATATTGTCCTATCCATGGTCAAGGAGGTTTTGAGTGGGAGTGAGGTACCCAGATCTTCCTATCTCCTACTGCATAGGAGCCCTGCGAACCACTGGCAGTCACCTTACATCCAAGTGGGACCACTGAAAGAAATCAGCACCAAAGATATGGAACTGAGCAAAGGAAAGAGAAAAACTGGATCTCAGGCACAGCATTTGAACCCTGGATCAAGATTTGCCTGAAATTAACAACCCCCTGGACTCTTTCGATGACAAGAATCAACAAATTATTTTCTTCTTTTCTTTTCGTTTTCTCCTAAGTCAGTTTGGTTTGCAGTTTCTGTCACTTGCAATCAAAAGAATCTTACCTGACATAGAGACGTTATAAAAAGCATGTCAGCAATAAACACCAAAGGTCAATAGAACGTCCAGTATGGGCCAAAGACGAAGGTGGCAGAAAAAGAATGTCCTGGGCTCACTGGGGTGTAATCATGAGTAGAAGAGCGTGGCTGGGGGACCTTCCAGTGGGCAGAGGTGGGAATCAACCCGAGATAGGCTAAGGCCAGTTCATTGACTAGCTGAACAATGAGTTTGGAATTTAACCTGTGGCCCTTGGACATTCTGTGCTGAGTAATGACCTGATGAGGAGGAAATTGATCCTTAAGGATCATCAATTTTGTCAATCAGCTCTCCACACAATTAGGAGAGAGAGCCAAGTTGGCTTGAAAGGCAACTTAATGCTTTGTTTGTTTAACCATCCTTGGTAGAGGCTTTTAGCACATTAGAGGATACTTTACATTGTACTGTTCTCTTTGGTGACAGGACAGCAAACACAACAAGGGGCCATCACCTTGCCCGGGAGGGCAAAGAGTCAGGTAAATGTACCATTAGCCCTCAGGAAGATGGCGACAGCCTGTCAATAACTGTCTAGTCTGCTTTGGGGGATGTAGGGCCTGATGGTCAACCACTATGCTGACTCTGGATAAACCTTAGTCTTGAAAACGCATCCAAGATGAGGTGATGGCAACCTGGGGAACCACCGAGGTCCGAGTCTCCTAAGTCTAATAATTAAAGGACCCTTAAATAAGAGCTTCTGAATTTCACTTTCCCAGAAGAGCATAGAGGGTGTGCTTCAGGCGTTTCACTGTGGCTCTAACACATTCTACTAAAACTGGCCTGCAACTGGTCTCTAGAATATTCCTAAGTGAATCTACTATCACTATGGAGTCCTGCTTATAAATTGGGGGCAGAAGTGGAAAAATCAAAAGGAATGTTTTTATTCCCTTTCAGTAGATGTGTAGACTCTCTGACTCCAGCTTTGGGGTAATTATCTTTGAACAGCAATTAATTCCAAAGATATAAAACATAAGAGTAAACAGTTCCGTTTCTACATAGCTTTTGTTTTAATATACCATTACAAATAGTGAGAAAAAGGCCTCCTTGAAGATAAAATTCCAAAGGAGGAGGAAATTATTTCAGAGGGACCGCCTAAAATTTTGTAGGGTTTTAAGGATAACATGAGACTCAAAGTGGTATTATGTGAAAAAACGCCGGAACATCTGTTACGTTAAGTATAACAACAACAAAACCAAATAAATCTCTAGTGAAGAAAAAACTCGTAATAAATCATTGTGGAGCTTCTGCCTTCTTTCAAGGGAAACTGACAAAAGCCCTGCAGTGGGAACACGGTGGGGCAAAAATAATAATATATGAATGAAGCAATGCCAACATTTAGGGTCTGCTAGCTCAGTCCTCTCATGCTTGGCATATTTGTGCAAAGTTCTAAGTCATGACGGCCAGCTCCCAAGGAAACCAGATGTCAGTCACAGCTGTCAACTTTGTTCTTTCTTGTTTTCTTCATTGTTTTCAACATAAGCATTTTGCTATTAATAAGAAAATTGTGATCTGATTGGTGACAAACACACACACACACACACACACACACACACACACACACACGTCAAGTCAGTTTCCTTCCATTCATTTTAATGCATAGCCATGCTATCCGAGATGAAAAGACTTTAGTCTAATCTGGCTAGATATTAAGAAATAAACAGATGAAATGCTGAAATCATAGCAAATGTTCAAAATCCAGATTGGCTCAATCTGACTTAGAAAGTTTTTGAATAATTTTCTAAGTAGAGCTAATACAGGCAAACTTCCATATCCTCAGGAAATAAAATGCCCCTGTTTTGGTTGAATCTGAAAAGTCTTAGCAGCGTGTAATGCATTTAGAATTTTTCTGCAAACTTAAAAGATTGGAGGTCTCAATTGGTCTAAACAGTAACAGCCTGATGGATTCTTTACATCTTAAAATCAAAAGCTTCTTAAATAGTTGATTAGCCAGCATCAAGCATCTCCAAATCAAATGTGATGACGTGATGTTTTGCCACTTTTAAGGTAGTCTGTCCCTTTTGAAACAGAGTAGCTAAAATCTCACAAATTTAGTAAATCGAAATAAGAGATTTTTCTAAAAGGTTTCCAAAGAAATCTGTCATGTATTATGAAAAGGAAGAGTCATAATGGGTTCTGTGCCCTTGGCCTCAAATATTCTAATGATCTAATCCCTGCTGACCTCTCCAAACTCATCTCAAGTCACTGGTGCCCTGGCTCACTACCCTTCAGAAGCAATGACCTTTTATTAGTTTCTTTTAAGTGTCAATTTTTCCTACCACTCCTGTCTGGAATATTCCTTCCCATTTAGTTCTTCACATGGCTAGATTCCTCTCATCAGATTTCAGATTGTCATCTTCTTTGGTGGACTTCTGTTGTGTATGCCTTCTGGGCATTTCTCTCCACTTCTTTTCGTAGTAAAATTCAAGTTTTCCTTTGGAGAAATCAGCCTGTTCCACCTTTAGTCAGTGAGGTTTTAGTGGAAAAGGACCAACCCTTTCCAGGAAGTTCCAAGGCATTTAACCTTGCACTGGCCACACTGATTGGTTCAAGAATTGGCATGTGACTTATGACTGGCCAATGAGGATCAGCCTCTGAAGTCTTTCCGGAACCAATGAGATAGAGGTACTCTCCATCCACTGGGTCTGTTATGTTGGCAGGACTTAAGCTTGGACCTCCAATGTCTATCTTTGACAGCACAGGAATATACTATCTCAGAGAGAGATACAGAGAGGAAGGGAGAGGCAAGAAACAGAAGGGAACAGAGAAGCCAGGTCCCTACCAGTGACATGGATTAAGGCCTCATGTGCACTGGGTCTTCTTTCTTTCTTATCTTCCCTCCTTCCTTCCTTCCCTCCTCCTTTTTTCTTTCTTTGCTTTAACTGGTTTGAGTTCAGTATTTGTCACTTACAAACCAAAAAATATGGACTATGGGCTTCCTCTAAGAGGACACCTCTGGTTACAGCACTAGAGCCACTGCTTGCCCCTTCTCATTATTCTCATTGCATGCTGGGTTTTTGAAAACAGCTCTAATCACAATTTGCAATTATTTTGCAGTTTAGGTGTTTATTGTCTATCTCCGTCCATAAGATACAAGCTACAGGAGTCTGAAAAGCCAGACTGAGGAAAACATTTTATTCTGTAGGCACTAGGAAGAATATGAGCAGGGTAATGGTCAAATCTAAGCTTTGTGCTTAAAAAAAAAAAAAAAAAAAAAGAGTACAAAAGCAATAGGAGTGTTAAAAGCAAGATAATAAGAGAAACACTTGTGTGTCTTAGAAGTCTACATCTGCTGCTTCTATAAAGGAAGACACCAACTCAATAACCAATATCTTTATCACAGGGGTTGGTTCACAGAAGCCGAGCCTTGAATTCCAAACCTTTTTGTGGAGCATCAAACGCAGGATCGGTGGTGGGTGGTTTCTGTGGTGGCAGTTGTACCGGATAGTTCAACAAATGAGCCTTGGGAATTGGTGTACAAATGGATTTCTAATAATTCTCTGGTGGTCTACTGAATTGCAGGCTTTATTTGGTTTGGTATTTAGTTAGAGAACTCAATGAGTGAGTCAAGAGGCAGGGAGGATCCCATGAAAACAGCTGTGAGTTTTCTACATCATCAACTTGGGAATATTTAGTGGGGAAGTGAGATTTTAGAAACTGTTTAAATGTTGCTGTTGGTGGAGCTCTTACAGGGTGCCGAGTAGGGCTCGGGAATTCTAGGCTTCCAGAGCTCTATTAGAGGGGAGTTGGGAATTTGCTTGGCCCTCGCCTGTCTCTGCCTCCAGCCACCACTTGGGATGGATGGATGAACTGAACAATCTCACCTCTGTCTTTCTGGGTGAGGCATTAGTTCAGGATTCTAACACTGGTACACATCAGAATAACTTGGGGGCGGGACTGGCTTCCTCTTAGAAGGACCCCCTGCCCGGTTTAATGCTTTGCTGTTACTGTTATGAAATTCTTAATAATTTTTTAACAGGGACTCCAAATTTTCATTTTGTACTGGGCCACACAAATTATGTATTTGGTCCTGCCTGGGCGGAGGGGTGGGGTGGGGGTGGGGTCATGGGGAAATGTAGATTTCCAGGCCCTGCCCCAGAACATCTGATTCAGAGGGTCCCTCATGGGTCTCAGAATCATCATTTCTAGCACAGAGCGTAAGTGACCAACCTTTGGAATAATATTTGCACTAACGCTTAGTGTACACAGGGAATTTCAAGAAGTTTTCCTAAGAAAAGCTGAGATCTGAGAGCACAGAAAGTGAAGGCTCCAGCATTTTCTAAAAAACAGGCCAGAACCTCATTCCCAGGTCCCCTGAACACACCTTCTTTCTGCCTTAGCTCTATCATTTCTCTAATGATCACTGCGGTGCTTAGAAATCCCTGGATCTCTGGCTTTTTAAGATGTCTCTTCTAGAGAAACTCAGAAATGCCAGGATCACTGTCATCTGTTGTCCAAAAAGAAGGGCTCGAGGGTACCTAAGTTCATGGGCTAAATGTAACCCATGGTAACTACCAGCAACAGCTAATACAAAGGAGCCAGTCCTTTCCAGGCCCTTTCCTTAGCAGGCTTCACTAATCATGGCCCCAGACACCACTAATCAACCAAGTCACACATTTCCACAGAGCCCAGCTATGGCCCCAGACACCCTCTGAATCCAGGCAGCCCCCCACCAATGAATTAGACTTGACAATGCAAGTGAAAACCATTTCCCAGGTATATCAGTTGGGACCAGGAACAGGGAACTAAGGCTAAGTGAGTGTAAAAGAGTTACTTTTTTTCAGGTAAACGAGAACCATTGAAAGGGTCACTCCTTTTGAGGATAAATTTACTTACCAGCTGCCTGTGTTGAAAATAAACAGAAACCCAACACTTTCAGGGGAATGATATTATCACTGTCTCTCCTTCCCTTGGGGTAGTTAAAGCTCTGGGGCCCTCGAAGTAACTTGACCACTTTTGATAGGAAAAGTACTGGGTAATTTTTATTAACATAGCTCAGTTTAACCAATGGTATGGGGGAAACTCTTTGAGTCTGGACAGGGGGGCCTCTCCCTTTAGCTAAATCCATTAACCACCATGCTTCCAAAGGGAATCGAGGGATTTGCATCCTTAAACTGGAGGTAGCTACTGCATCACCTCTGAGATCAGGATCTCATTAAGATACAACAGCACATCTTGAGAACTGTCTCACCAAACTGCCATTCCTCTGAACTTAGCTTTTGGTTCAAAAATGTCACACATACTAAAACTCACTTGAAAGCATATTAAATTCCAAGACCCTGCTGTTGGTTAGAGAGGGGAGCGCATACGAGCCGGTCGATTCTGGGATCCAGAGTTCTGCTTCCAACCACGGAATTATTGAGCACTTCATCAGGGCACAAGCGATTTCTCTCAAACACAAGTGGATCCAGTCACTTCTTACAACATGTTGGGGAGTGGGGGGGTGAGGGTATAGGGAGCAAGGCTGCAGTCAGTCCAGCCTTTCCAGAGGCATCTTTGGAGCTTTATAGCTCTTACAGTGATGGTGTTTGAAGGGGAAAAAGAGTTCCTCCAAACAAGCAAACAACAACAAAAGCCCCCTTGTCACTTTCTATAATGTTCTACATATTGCTATAATGTTCTGAAGATTATAAAGCTTGGCATCAAGATGTGTGCTGTGTTAAGAGCAAATCTGGAGGGAACAGTCAGAGGGACAAAGACACGTGAGCAACAGAGTTTGGTAAATTTCAGGCAGGAAGTTGCTCAAGCTGTGAAATCCCTCACTTCAATAGTGTTTAACTTTAGAAGAAAGAGGAGACATTTCCCCCCAAACAGCTGCACCAAAAACCTGTGTGATATACGCATATGCAAATATATAGAGGAAGGCCCTGAAAGAAACAGAGTGCCCCCCACCCCTACCCACACAAACACACAAATATAAAAGTGGCCATCTTGGGGGTGGGGACCTGGGTTAGGAATGATGCTCAATGAGGGTTTAGGTCTTTTCACGCTTCCATTTTTCTCAAGGGAAATGCACTCAGGTACGAGTTGTGAAATTAAAAATTACTTTGCAAAACTATTTTCTGTGATCTTCATTTCATGTCTAAACCTCCTTTTACCCAGCATCAGGCTGCATTTTACAGAAAATTTAAAAAGATGTAGTGCCTACAATTTGCAACACGTGACAAAGATGAGCCATTGTGTTGGATTCCAGCTGGCTGGATGTTGTAAAGGCAGCTTGCAAACCAAGCAGACACTTGAGCTCTGGTGTCTTAAGCTGTGCAGGTCCCTGTGGAGAAGGAGAGAAGAGGAGTCTGATGGAGCTGGTGGATGGGATTAGGGGCTCTAGAAGCAGCTGTGACAGCAGCTGGAATCAAAGAACCCACCCAGAGGGTCTTGGCAGGACTTGATGAGAGTCTGTGTCAGGCGGTAGGAAGGAGCTGAGGGAAGGATTGAAGGTGGGAGAGAGCTGTCCAGGGAGCTGTCTGGGATACCAGACAGAGTATCTCAGAGATGATATTCCGGTTTTAAATCGAGGAGACCTGGAAACCTGTTAATGCCACCAATACCACCATGTTGGAAAGGGGAGCCTTTGGGAGTTGAAGGAAAAGAGAAGCCAGTGAGAAAACCAAGAAGTAGCAGCAAGGAAGCCACGAGAAGAGTTATGGGTCTCACAGACAGGAATCATGGAAGGGGGATGATCAAGGGGTTTCATCAGCAACGTCCTACAGCGAGATCACAGTGAAAAGACAAAGGGACATTTTTTCTTTGACTGTGGGGTCTAAACTCATGCTAAGTGTCTGGTGCTGTGACTCAAGCTGATATTGATTTCATTTGTTGATTTGTCATTTCCCCACAGCTTAAGGGGTAAATTCCTCAAAACTATGATGAGACTAGCCTTCTCAAAGGTCGATAGAACTTCCTACTAGAGCAGGGCTTCAGTCTATCATGAGAGTAAGCTTTCAATTGGCTGGGGGTGGATGGGAATATATATATTATACACACAGGCACGTACATATGTATGTATTTTTTACATCAGCACTGCACAGGTTAATCATATATAGCCATAAAAAAATCCACATGGTTTCCTCTCCATGAAGTAATAACATAGCACATAGATATTGGGCTGGCCAGAAAGTTCATCTGGATTTTTCCATAACGTCTTATGGGAAAACCCGAACATTTTGGCCAACCCAATAGCATTATCTTCAGAATTAGTCAAACTTCCTCATTAGATGCCATTTCCAATTAGGAAAAGGAAGGAGGGGAGATCAGGTAAAAGCCAGATAGCTGACATTTCTGCTTTGCTCAATGAACAAGTGAGATCCTGAGAGCTTATTCAGATATTTCACTCTCATGAAACCAGTGGAGCTCATTCCTCAAACTGTCATGCCTGCAGGTTATGTCTGTATTTAAGAGGCTTAAATGTTTATCAGTATTTTTATTGAGTCATTTGAAAAGTTGGCTTCTGCAGCTGTATATCATTAGGAAGAGAGATGCCCACCCCAACAGAACTGGGAATATTCTCCAGGTTCATCCTTTGCCCCCCCGGCCCCTGACCCTCACCAAGAAGTATGTGTTCCTGAAGATAAAGCCTTGAGTACATCAAGTATGCAATTATATTATCTCTGAAGATAAACATGAGGGAGCATGTGAGAAATACTGTGCTCAGAAGCCACGGTAAAGCTGCTAAAAGAGGATCACTCCTTCTCTTTTTTTCTCTCAGGCAGAATGATTCTAATTGTGAAGACAGCTCTGTTTTCATATACATTTAGGTTTTGTAAGCCTTTGGTAAATAGAATATTATTAAAAATAATGTAATGTACACAAGGTGATAAAAATAGATTAGCACCTATTCCATTCAGCCATCGCTGCATTTAATGCAAAGATCATGGTGATTTTGTACATCTTCATCTTTGTGTATGAGCACGTATGTGCACTTAAGGTTAAAATATTAATAGAAAGCCTAGAGCAAAGTAACGTGGCATAATAAAAAGAGCTGACATCTCTTCAATGCCTACTATGTGCCAGGTGCTGTATGAGATATTTTATGTCCATTATCTCGTTTTATCTCACAGCTGTTTGAAGGTAGATGTTATCTCTCTCTCTCTTCCCCCCCCCCCTCTCTTTTTAACAGATGAGTCAACCAACACTCAGAATGATTAACTGACTTGCCCAAGATCATCCAGCTGGTGAGCGTCAGAACAGAGATTCAGTTCTAGGTCTAGGTACCAAAGGTCAAAGTCCATGCTCTTTCTATTCCATCTCCCTGCCCCACTCTATTGTAAAGAAGAATTTTCCAAGAACCCATGGGCTTCTCACTCCCTGCATTTGATTATCTTACATTTTCAGATGTTTCCAGTAGGAACAATCCCCAAAACACACATGTCCCTCGATCAACGGTTTTGGACCACACTCCGCATCAAAATGTTCTTAATCTGGAGCTGACTGAAGAGACCAAGTCATCATCGGGTAAGGAAGGGTAGAGACTCTGTCCTCACAGCTATCCACAGATGCTCTTTTCTCTTTAGTCACTTCTATAAAACTGTAGCTGTCACCTCCATCAGTAGTGACCGTTTTACTCTTTCTGCTTATTCAGAAGAAATAGAACACATACAATTCCATTTGGTGTTAATTTTTCCTAGACTTGAGCATTTTTGTAGATGCACATAATATCATAGAGATAGCCAAAAAACAAGAAAAATCTCTGTATTTTGCTACATTTGCTTAGTGATCAAAGATTTCTAACTAGACCTTTCGTCCTACATTGATTGTTTGCATTGAATATGCAAGTCTTTTCTCTTGCCAGGCCAGTCTTGAATATATTTTCAAGGATATTTATGCCCATTACTTCACTTAAATATAGATTATGAATACTGACAAATACCTTTATTCAAAGATTTTGATCATTTTGGGATTTACTTCATAGTAGAACTCAACCTTAATCGACTTCCACAACTTTCAAGTACGCGTTCCCACAAACCCAGAGTTTCATAAAAATGTACTAAATAACCTTAAAGCCCTTTATGAATAATTATGAGTTTTTAAGTTTTTGTGAATCTGCATTTTAATTCTGTCCCATAAATAAAACATGAAGCAAAAATCCAGCGTGTTGGGTGTCAGGGGCATAGAAGAAGAGAAGGGAGGATAATTATAGTTTAATGTGGGAACATACTTAACCTAAAAGATTACCTCCCAAATTGGTGACATTCTAAGTATACATAATATACAAGGATGTTTTCACTTAAATAAAAGGGGGGAAAGATTTATATTGAGTCTCTGCCATTTTCATAGCTCTCTCAGCAGCCCGTGCTTGAAAAAACACTTGTCAGAATTTTTAGTTGTTTGGGATTAGTCCTTCTCACATATTTAGTTTCTTTCTTCCCCGAGCACAGTGTGCTTCAATTTCATATAATTCACATTCTCGTATTTGGTGTGTATTATTTGGTTATTCATCTATAACTACGGGTTTTCTTAGATGGGGAACTAATGAGAGGCCACTGGCAACTAAATTGACTGCGTTTTGTCCACTCTCAGACCTTGTGCACATAAAGGGCAGAAGGAAGCAGAGTGGGTGCCCAGAGGATTCCAAATCACTTGTGCTCAAAAGTCCTGGGGTGGCAGCACATGAATGGTGGTAGCCAAGAGCAAATGGTGGTGGGGGGGGGTCCATGAATATCTCTTCTAGTACAACATGCTCCTGGATGCCATGTTCATACCTTTAGCCAGTTTGCAAATAAGAGACACAACGACTAACCCAAGGCTCTGTAGGCACCCTGGGACTCTCTGATCATTAAAACTGGTCCAACTAGGGTACCCGACTCTGAAATGCATTTCCCTGAACCCCTGAAGTCTGCTACTTTTATAAATGTCGTCTGAGAAGAGCTCAAAGCTTTCCACGACTTCTACTAATCACACAGGCCTCCGTGCTTCATACTGGCTTACTAGCCAAACTCAGATTGTCACCAGAGGTGGCCTTTCTCTCGGGACTCCAAGCTGCCTTCCCCAGGATGTCTGATTGCCAGAGCCATGTGGGGTGGGAACGGATTCTGCAAAGAGAATTCTGCAGCTTAATTGGTTAAAAATAGTGTCAGAGACTGGTTGAAAGCTTTGGAAGGTCAAGCCAAGTAACGATAATGGTACCATGGACTCCCGTATTTATTAAAAATGTTCTTTTTTAAAGCAACTTCTACTTAAAATGTCGTTTTTTCCCCACTTCCTGATTTCCACAGAGCTGTTTAGAGCAGGTGCTAGGAAAGCCTTATTGTAGATGGGGTCACTGAGGCAGGCTTCCCCAAAGCCATAGAATCTGATAGAGTTTCAATGGCCTCCAATGATCTCATACAAAGTTGTAAAATTACTAACACTCTACCACTAGCTACTTTTCTTTTCTCTTTCAGTTTTTTTCTCTTTCTTCCTCTCTTATTTTTCTGTCCCACTTGCCCAATTTTAAGGAGTTGGGATGCATAAAACTTTGTGGAAATAATAGTTAGAATAACAGGCATACCAGTGACTCAATCCCACTAACTCTGCCTACTCCTGGCAGCAGAACATGCTCTCTCCTTTGGCTACACAACCCACATAAGGTCAATGCAGAAATCAATACCCACAGGGAACCTGTCACAAGAAGCCAACAAAATGGCGAGTTAGTGCTAACATTCCATAAAATATACTTAAGTTTGGCAAAAGGAGCCTGGAGTTTGTCCTCATTTCCAAATGGGTTCTAATCCCACCACAGCTCCTGAGCGTGTGGGCTTGTTCCTTAATCTATTGGCGCCTCAGTTTCCTTATCTGTAAAATGGGGGTGTCTGGGAGAGGATTACGGGGATCAGAGATAAAGTACGCCACCATCTCTGAGTAGCCGCGTCTCTGTTATGGTTACTTACACTAGTGTTCCCAGGCCTTCTTGAAATAGAAGGATAGCTTCACTGTTCAATGCGTTTCTTTTTGAGGACCTTCAAGTTCCTGGCACTGTGCTTGGTGTGAGAGGTTCAAAGTAGAATGAGATAAGATTTCCAGCCTCTGTGAGCTCAGAGGGCAGCCTAGGAAACAGAGAGACATGTAACCCATCAGGAGTCAGTGCACTAACATTTAAACCCGGTGAAGATGGGGATCTGAATTCTCCTTTGGGGGCCTGGGAAAAGCTGTGAAGAAGAGAATACCTTAAACAGAGTCTTTGAAGCATGAGCAGGGCTTCCCCAGGAAGGAGGACAGGATAGAGGGCAACCTGGCAGAGAAAACAGAGGATCGAGGTCACAGAGGTATGAACATCCCTGCATTCTGGAGGGAGCATCTAGTGTCCTGTCATTCTGTAGACAGGTACTGAGTCCCTACTACATACCAAGCACTACTTCATCGGGGGATGCAGCAACAGGCAAGGTCCCTGCTCTCCGGGAGCTTACAGACCAGTGGGGATGCCAGACAATGAAGAGCAACCAGAAAACAAAAGAAGACAGGTAATGCGCTAACGATGGCTGACAGGGTGGAAGTGATCAGGGGCTGCTTCAGGTGACCATCCAACCAGTGATGAGTCTACCTGAAAAGCAGAGCCAGGAGAAGGATTCCAGGAGGAAGGAACAGCTACTCCAAAGGCCTGAGGCCTGTGTAAAGAATGGAAAGAAGGATAAATATCTTCACGCCTTTCAAGACTGGGCTCAAGAGAAATTCCATAAAAAAGAAGAAGAAAGGGTATCACTAACTGATCCTGAAATTTAAAAGGAGTTAAAAGTTTGCAATTTTGGAGAAATCACCTTTCCAGAACTCCTTAAAAATGTCAAGCAACAACTAATAATTTTGACTACCATGATTTCCTCTTTTCCACTGGTTCTCCCACACTAGAAAGCAAGGAACTGTTTGTCATTAAACTTGAAAGTTCAAAGAATGCATAAATTCGACTACTCATGTGCACCAATAGGTTCTAGTTGTTGAAAAAATAAACAGGTACAATTGGTTCGGTCTGGATTTATTTTATAGAGTGATAATTCTTTTGAATTTCACAATAACAGTTCTATGCTCTTTGTTCTTAAAAAAGACTTTAGTGTGGATTGATCATGGCAATGCTACGTCTCTTCAATGAGTGAGCTGCCAATTCAATTTATTAGTAAAAAAAAGAAGGTTCTGAAAGATATGGGTTGAGAAGAGAACTCAAGAGTTTTAACTGCAGAGGGTCTTCCCCATCCAGGTTAATGGGGTGGTAGTGGGTAGAATAAAGAAAAATGCATCTTCATTAAAACTTTTTAAACATTTACACTCTTGTTTATAAGTGTGTCACTTAACTATCATTAATAGATGATATGATAGATAGCAAAATTCCTTCTTTTGTCTACGTTGTTGACCTCATTGCTCAAATCTCCTTATTGAATCCACATTTTATTGACAACACACAAATCAGATTTTGGCTGATTTTTCTACTTGTATTCTGAGACAAATCTTTGAGGATGGAACTTTGGTTTCTGTAGCCAGCATTCTAAAATTCTAATAGATTGCAAAGGCTATGCTCAGGGTGAACAAAAAAGCAATGTTTCGATAATATGCTGACCACTGTCATATTAAAACAAAATCCAGGGCTTCCCTGGTGGCACAGTGGTTGAGAGTCCGCCTGCCGATGCAGCGGACGCGGGTTCGTGCCCCGGTCCGGGAAGATCCCACATGCTGTGGAGCGGCTGGGCCCGTGAGCCATGGCCGCTGAGGCTGCGCGTCCGGAGCCTGTGCTCCGCAACGGGAGAGGCCACAACGGTGAGAGACCCGCGTACCGCAAAAAAAAAAAAAAAAAATCCAAAATGCATCACAGAACTTAACATAATCAACAAATATTGTGCTTCATTTGGAAGGGCGTGGAGCTGTATTTTTTTTCCTCCTAAATTATGGTATTTTCAGTTAAACTTTGTAGTTAACTGTTAAATCTGCCATGTGTAGGACTTACATGAATGCATGGACTTTATATTACAAACTCAGCTGCAGTTTAAATTATTAGGTAAACTCTTTTCATGGAGCTCCCACACTTGAAAATCCACAACAAAAATAGTAGGCCAGCTGCCCACACTGCAAGGAGAGACCCTCATTAGACGTCATTTGCATCCCATTAACCACCAAGCAGTGGGTCAGTCATTGACTGTCAGGCGTTCAACTCATTCTTTTTGTGTTAATTAGCAGAGAAATAAGGAGTTAATGAAGATCTTATGATCTGTGATGACTCATCTGGTTGTTTCAGAGGAATCACTGGGCTGGACCACTTCAGTGCTCCCTGCTTGGATGTTCTGAGCAGAGCTAGAGGGAGGCTGCCAAGCAGGCCTTTGGAGGGGCGCTCTCAGGGGCCTTTGGCATGGTGGGCTTTGTTAGCTCAAGATTAGAAGGAGTTAATTGCTTCAAGATTGCTGGGAGATTAGGTTACTGGGTGGGATGTATCTATGTAAGCATATGTCAGCGCTAGTTAGCAGATAGGAGATGCTTATTTTAATAAACTTATGAAAAGAAGAATTAATTTGTCATTACATTGGAAATCTTATTTTATTAACTTAATTTGAAAATGTAAAGCTGTCTGAAATGCTGGTTTTTCACTCACTTTCCTTCTGAATATGTATGAATCACAGATTAGTTGATGTGTAACACTGTTCATTCAGGGCTTTTTTTTCTGGAGGTTTTTTTTTTTTTTTTTTTTTTTTTTTTTTTTTTTTTTTGCTGAAGGTATCTGGCTCTGGGGTAGTGGGCTAGTTACAGTGACCTCTAGGTTCTCTTCTTGTGGTGGGTGGAACATGGCCTCTCAGAGACCTGTCTGCAGACCCATCAGGAGAAGAGAATCTATCTGCTTCTGCCTGTTCTGCTTCTGTCCTTCTGAGCGCCAGCTGTACACAAATGATGTTTGTATTTGGTGCCCATGAAATATAGTGGGAAAGGGTGTTCAGGAGGGAATTGTAGGGACCAGTCTCCGAACTAAAGCCATCAAAGATGTTTTCTAAATGCTCATTTTACATGTTATGGCTGGTTGAGGACAGCATCCACATCGTCCTCATCTTCTGTATTCTTAGGGGCAGGCATGTTTATTGAGCACTTACTATGTGCCAGGAACTGCTGTAAACACTGTATTCTTATGACCTCTTTTTAATTTTTACAACAAACTTAGACGGTCAGAACTATATTATCCCCATTTTCAAGTAAAGACACTGAGGCAGAGAGAGATACAGTAACTTGCCCAAGGGAACACAGTGAGAAGGGTCAACTGTCCACCACAGAGCCTTCCCTCCCCACCACTGCCCTACAGTTTCTGTGACATAATTGAGGGAGCTTGGCTGTGTGACAGCCGGGAGGGGTTGGGGCAGTGGTGACTCAATCCACAACTATCAATAGATGGGGCAGGGGCTGCCCCAGTGGATTGTGGGAGAATCCACAATTCCAGGGGGACATGTGGGCTCAGTGTCATCAGAGCTTCTGAGATTTAGGGGTTTCTCCCCAAAAAGATTAGAAATCTGGAATTTAAAATAAAATCTCATGATTTTAAAATATTTGTTCAATTATTTTTTAAACACTGTACAGTTCAAACAAACAAAGAAAAAATCTGTGGACAACTGTTGGTGACACCTGTAAAAAGTGGGAAGCTTTTAAGGCTAGTTTTCCCTCCAAAGTGCTTTGCACACAGCAGGTACTCAGTGACTGTTTGAACAGATCAGCGCACAGCTCCATGAACACAGAGGTGGGAACCTGGCCGCATCAATGCAGTAAAACACTGATGTCGAACGAGGGGGCATTCAGGGACTCCAGCCCTCTGCACCAAGAATCCTTTTATCAGATCAGCAAAATGACCCATCCCTGTTGTGATCTCTGTGGAGGAGAAAGCTTCTGGGGATTACGGAGATTATAATTTCAGCAGAAACTACTTGAACCCTCTTCCTGGGGAGCTTACTGGCTCCCCTTTCCCATCTGGGGTTAATATAACTTTAGTCAAACATAATCTTTAAAATATTTAACAACCACCTAGCCACAGAAGGGTTAACACCTGGCTCAGCAGAGCCACTGAGACCTGCCACAATACTGCAGCCCTTCTGCTTGGCTGGTGCCCTGCCATTCTGTTGTTGAATATTTTTTTTTTTTTTGCTGTACGCGGGCCTCTCACTGTTGTGGCCTCTCCCGTCACGGAGTACAGGCTCCGGACGCGCAGGCTCAGCGGCCATGGCTCATGGGCCCAGCCGCTCCGCGGCATGTGGGACCTTCCCGGACCGGGGCATGAATCCGTGTCCCCTGCATTGGCAGGCGGACTCTCAACCACTGCGCCACCAGGGAAGCCCTGTTGTTGAATATTTTAATATCACCACCTCTGCAAAAAAGGTCTAAAAGTAAAGAAAATAGAATCCTTTCTCCCTCCCTCCCTTCTTCTTTCCTCCCTCCCTCCCTCCCTCCCTTCCTTCCTCCTTTCCTTCCTTCCTCCTTTCCTTCCTTCCTTCTAAACAGCTCCTACCTAGATGCCAGTACCCAGTTCAGAAGTTTTAGTCAAGTCCAAGAGAGGGGGGCACTTTGCAGAGGGGACTGATTCAAGCGTAAACCTGTGCTTGGACTAGACTTTGCATCTCCCTCCCCCCAGATTAATGCTGCTCTGGGTGAGCTGAACAGGTATTCTAAACCCGCTTACCTGGTGTTTTACAGCTCAGACGAAAACCAGACAGTGACTGATGTCAAAACTGACTCTTCTTGTTGCTTCATATTGGTCATATGTTTAAAAATTCCAATTATCTCTTTAGCCTCAAGTCAAAAGGTTAGCAGAAGCAAGATGCAAGCTCTCTGCATTAAAAAAAAAAAGAAAAATGTGAGCAGGAAAAGGAAGGGAGTAAGACAGCTGCCCATCAACTGCGAGCAGCTCCTTGGAGGCTCTGCAACGAGGCAATGCCGGCTCCTCCCTCAGAAATGAATCTACCATGCAGAGCAAGTATGGAAATTGTGAACCATTCTGTTTTTGTTTTGTTTTGAGTTAGAGAATAGGTCTCCTTGAATTAAAATGTTCTGGTCACACTTAATCACTTTTCTGTATAATAACTGGGCCTAGACCTGGTTCACGAGATTCACTGATTTGTAAGGAACCACAAAACAATCAGTGAGAGGTTAGGTGCCAGAGGCTGGAGGAAGGTAAGATGCTAGTCACCACCTAAGCTCTCAAGAGAGATTCCAGGAAAGAGAATTGGCTTCCAGAATATCATTTATTTCCTTATTTCTTGACCTTTGTTGAAATGGCAGAGCCCAAAGGAGATTATAAAAAGCTAAAAATAAATGACGCATGTGTTTATTTATAACAAACAGTCATCACTGAAGTGTGGGACAGGTCCTGGCAAAGCTGCCTTCCCTCCCAAGGCACACCTTGTTTCAATGCGCTCTTTTGCTAAAGTTCTGGTGTAAACATTGCTTAGCTCCCGGTGTCCCAATTTTCTCAGGAAAAATTGCTATGTTTCTCACTTCAGTCCCTTAAAATCAAACCTTTTAGCCCAAATATACCATGGATGAACATTTTCTGAGGACTCTCACTACTGTCTTCAGAGAACTCATTCAGTTATTCAGAGACATATTTTCTGCCCAAAACACATGCAGGGTTCTGGGGACACAGAGTTGGCTAAGACCGTCTGTGCCGTTGAGGAAACCACAGCCCCGTGGGGGTCAGGGGAGACAAACGCAGAAATGTTCATCCATTTATTCCATGTGTTTGTTAAATATCTTCTAAGCGCCCAACGCTGGATGGGGAATTATAAGAGTGTGGTGGGTAGAGGGTGCTGAGAGGTCTGGTCACTGTTATGAGCAGCCCAGAGAAGGAAGGAAAGGAGGGAGTGAGATGCGGGTGGTACACGTTAATGATAAGTGGAAATTGACCAGGTGAAGAAGAAAGACAGGTATTCCGGGTAGCAGGCGTGACAGAAACAAAAGCACAAATGTAAGGAACAGTTGAGGTTCAAGGCAAATTTCTTCATCTGATTCAGGCAGAGACCAAGTTCTGTACCTTCAGTTTCTCAGACGCTCAATCATCATTCTGGATACCATCCCTGGACCATGGCAGTGTGACGGGAAGGCTCCAGTCATCCCCATTTAGGTGCTGCACGTGGCGGCTGCCTGCCTGCCTCTGGCTCCTAGGCGGAGCAGCTGTCCCTCGCTGCAGCTCTGATCCAATGGCCCAGGGTTCCCTGTCCCCGTGTGCTGGGCGACCATGGTGATAAGCAGGACCATTCTGCATTTCTCTTAGGGTCTGAGCTAAGAGTAGATGCTCTTTCCATTTAGAAAAGTATGAATACTGTGTTGCTTTCTGTGGAGAACCAGTAACTGTGCCCTGAGCTGCCCCCCTCCGCCCCACTGCAGGAACTCAGGGTGGGTCGGAAATTGCTTTGTGAATAGCCCAAATGATGGTGAAGTGACTTTTCTTTAAAAGTCTATTAAATGCTTACTTTAATAGAGATACAATCTATATTCAAATTGTTTCTGTCTATAATCCAATTTACACTAAACTGTTGGATAGATTTTCTCCAAATCTGGATGCTGTGTAAGGCATGGACTGGCTGAAAATACAGGCCATGAAGTGTACAAAAAATTGAAGTTTTCTGGGTCCTGAGGGCAGAGTTATCTTCCAGGGCCCCTGAAATTGACATATAAACCAGGGCACCTGGATGACCCACGGAGACGTGTCAGATGCCTGAAGATGTCGTGGACTGAAAACCAGCAGAGTTTCCAATTATGAGCTGCAAAGGGAAGTCCAGAAAGACACATGCTCCATAGGTGGTGTTTCACTGCTCCTCACACGGGCAATCCTATGTAGCAGGCTCCAGGGCAAGTAGAAACAAGGATTTATGTATGTATTCGGTGGTGGCCAATGGTTCTTGTAAGCAACACAGGGGGTGGGGAAGACAGCTGGTGACGATAATGTTTTTACTTTACTACAAAGATGACAGTCTCAGCTTTCATTGTAAAAAGCAGCGTTGGCTCTTGTAGGCTGCACGGCTGAATGTTCTGGGTCCTCATGACCAGAAGATCACGTCAGGTCCTCCTCTAACTCCCATTTTCTTGCCTTATGGGTATGGGCGCAAACATCAATCCCTACAACCTTTTGCCATCTTTGATTCTTAAGGCTCACAGTATTAAAGGCATTTCTCCAGCCCCAGAACCGGATATAAAGTCACATACAGGGTTTCCTCCCTGAAGTGAGATAAAAATCTTACCCCCCACCCCACTCATTGAAGCAACATGCCAGAAACTCAGAACCGATGGTCCAGATTTAGGGGGAAGCTTATTATTCACGATAACTGCCTGACAGCGCCATGAATGGGTAATGAGGACACCACTATCAAGAAGGGATCAAGCCCAAAGCCCTGGGATAGCTACGAAATACAGTACTGTGTTTACACACTGTAACCTCATCCCTCAGAAGAGAACGAAAAAGCGGGGCTTCTCCAGTGTAGCTTCAGCTGAGATTCCCTCTCTCCCAGCAACACCCTGGCCTGAGCTGGTCATCCCAGAAGCGAGGAAATGAGGCAAGAAGGAAAGAAAGACCAAAGCAACCAAAACACTGCAAAGTGAGCTTTAGTAAAACCAGACTGTTGACATTTTATGAACTTAATGGCGTAAAGAACATGCAGTAAAAATAATTTGCATTCTCTGATTGTATATGTTAGATCCCTAAATATCTTCATCATATAATTTCCCTAAAGATATCCTGATGGTGGATCTGTGTATGATTTACGTAAATGAGGCATTTGCATAAATTAAATTAACAAATATAAATACATGCTTATAAAATGCTGATACCACTTACTACTCTCATAAAAATAAATTATGAGGAATGACATATGATAGGCCATGTGGTTTCTGGGCAATCAGCGTGTGCCCCTGATGCATACTTGGCGCTTCGTTACCAGAAGAAGGGAGAAACTCCAACTCAAGCATTTCTGAAAGTGTGGTTCTCCCGGGGAATCTACAGAACAGACATTTGGAAGGAGATGTTGTCTAAAGCGACTGAAAACCCTAGTTCAGTGCAGCAACTAAGCGCACGGGCGTTGAAGACAGATGGCCTGAGTTTAATCCTGACTCTCCTGCTTACTCCCTGTGTAGTTTAGGACAAGTCACTTCATGCGTGCCTCAGCTTTCTCATCTGTAAACGGGGGATGGTACCAGTGCCTACCTCAAAAGGATGTTGTAAGGAGGAAATGAGTTACTATACATGCGAGGGCTTAGAATGCTGCCTGGCATATGGAAAGTACACAATCAACACTGGCTCTGTTAGTATTATCGTTATGCTAACACTCGGCATGTTGGAAGAATAAGTTCCCAAGGCTACATAGACCTTTGCTTCCTACCTTCTCTGGCTCTTGAGCAATGATGCTCAAATTTTCCTGGTCTTTGGAGTCACTGGATGAGAGAAGAAAAATTCCCAGGGATCATCCCTTTGATTGATATTCAAATCGGCTTGAATTGGGCTGCTTGGGTGACTCTCCGGGGTGGGTTCTCATCAGGCAACTGCAGATTTGTACTAGATCTAAGACACACCCCCAAATGATCAGCATTATATCAGGAAGCCCCAGTAGACTGGTGGACGTGGCTGATGGATTACACGGAAAGGACCATCACTAGTGGTGGGTGCCCTGCCTCCACCCGCAGTTCTGATCAGACCACGGATGGGATGAGACGAGCCAGGACAACTTAGTTCCATTTAGGTCCCCGTTCCTTGTGCCCATTCCAGCTCAGTCTCTGTCACAACAGCAACCACAGGTGCCACATTTTCAGCCAGTGGCCGCTAATGAGGTCTGCATCTGAAGCTGGCTTGTGAATCCCACAAGTTTCTCTACAAATGCAGCGGATTGTATCCATGAGTTACCACTTCCTCCCTCGCTCATACTCGTGGGAATGATTTAATGATTACTCCTTTGCAGGGAATTATTTTATTTTTCTTCTCTAAATGAAGCTATATTTTATTTAATTTTTTAAAACTGATTCTCAGGGATCAAATTACTCAGTGTCTTTGATTGCTTTGGGGGTCACTGGAGGAAATAGTCTATTTTCCAGTGAAATCCAGATCTTTCCTATGAGCCTAGACCAAGCCAAGTATATGTTTCTGTTCATTAGCCACTCTCTAAACCATAAAGCACCTTCAGAAGTTTATAAACTAACCCCCTCTCTCTCAAGGACTTTTCTCCCTGTTTGAGAAGACCGGTTCCCGCAGTGGCCTTGCTGGTGATTAGAGCAGGGCATGGTGCAGCCGTGCTGGGACCATAATCCCAGCTGTGGGGTCTGAGGGCACCGAAAAGCCCTCTGCCCTGGAATGATCACACCTGCTTTGCAATTTCGCCTCACACTGGGCCTGGCTGCACTATCCCGGAGGGCAGCGTACACGTTTCTGAGGTCAGAACGGTAATTACCATAATAGCAGCTATCAGTAATCCAGCCCCTTCTGCGGGTCAGACCACGTGCTTTACATATGCTGTCTCAGCCACCCTGAGAGTCAGCTTTGCAAATTTTGCAGTAGTAGTAGTGATGAGACCTCAGTGCTGGGATGTCACGCTGAGGTCCCATCCCTGGTAACGCACCATTAACATAGATGGTAAAGTCCAACTCAGTGGGCCCACTGGTGTCCATTCACACTGGTCCTTAGTGTCTGGGAAGGGATCCTCACCATTTCCCATCCTCCCCAAGGCCATCCTGATATCCTGATGTCCTACCTGCCCTGTAATCTCCATCTGGCTCTTATCGAAGAACTGCAGCTCATCTGGCTGCTCTGGACCTCAGATCTTACATCTGTTGGGTGGGAAGAACTGAGTCCTGATCACATCTTCAGAGGGTTATTGTGTAGATCAAATGAGATGACGAGTGTGAGACACACCGGCACGAATGTTGGTTATTGGTGTTATCTTTCCACCGGGACAGATATGCTCTCAGGCTTGAGTATCTGAGCAACTATTTATTGGAGACTTATACATTGGAAGAAAGTATCAAATGATTGAGACCTTGCTTGAATTCTAATTCTGGATTTCCAGCCCTAACCATTCTCTTAAGTGCCAGACTGACCTGCAAGCTGGAATGGCCCATGGATGAAACATTAGCAGTGAAGATTCATGTTGAAGGAGTACTGGCTGAAGTGGCCACTGGGGCCAAGCGGGGAGGATGGCAGCTCCCTCTTTCCCCTCCTCCAGTCCAGGACTGAGCCCATGGGCCTTTTCTGAAGATGTAAACCTCTTACTCATAGCACATGGAAGTCCCAGCCTAATAAGAAGCTTTAGGTGATTCCAAAAAAAGGTGCTAAGCTCTCATCAGAGCAGCATTTCTTAGTAAGTTGTCCACCAACCACCTACACAGTAGCAGAAGCCTAGGTCCACGAATCCAAATCTGAGAGTGGACCTGCGGATCTACATATAATAAGCTTCTTAGATGATCTGTTCGTTCTGAAGATTGAGAACCGCAGAGTGAGAATGACCCCCTCTGCTCTTTTTTTATTGTTTCATAATGAGCAGTGGTGATATTTTTACTAGGCATTTAAGGGAAAACGCAAAGGGTGTTTAAATTCATTTCTGCAGTTTGTGGCATAGATAGTGGGACTTGACTTGCGGGTATTAGGAAATCTAAGGGCTTTGAGAAAGGAGGCCCGTTATAAAAAATGAAATCTTCATGTCTACCGTTCTAATAATTTTGTTACCTTTGTTCCTGAGAGGAATTTTTCTCAGAGGAGCCCACAACGCTTACACTTATTCATTCATTTATTCACTTAGGACTTTTTTCATGTGGAGCAAGATGTAACCCCTGTCTTTAAAATAAGTTGAGATCTAGCAGAGAAGACAGATGACTAAGTGAAGAAAGGCAAGGCAGTATCCTGAGGACTGGCTCAGACTTTCCCTTTCAATTCCCTGCCATTTAGCCAAGCCATTCTAATTTTAATGTGGAACTGTGGAGGCGGGACTGCTTTTTAGCAATAATGGCTTGAAATAGATTCCTTCCATTTGTCTGACTCAACATAATGTTACAAACAGGGTCTGTACCTTATCCAAATAGTTTCGTTGAATTATTCAACGTCGGGCGTGCCAACCATTTTGGCACCAGGCGCTCCATCTTAAAGCAGACCCTGTGTTTTGAAAATTACAATTATAACAGCGAAGCAGTAAGAGAACTACAGGCGGATGGGGGTACTGGGTGTGTGGCTGAATTGAGAATGAGAGATGAAGACTCCTGTAAGAACTCAGAGGGTTAGATTGACATATATAAACTAATATGTATAAAATGGATAACTAATAAGAACCTGCTGTATAAAAAAATAAAGTAAAAAGAAAAAAGAAAAGAATTCAGAGGCTTAGGAGCAGGAAGGAAAGAGAAATCTAATGGAAGGCAGGGAAAAAAAAAAACAAAAAACTAGAGCAGGTAAAACGGTAGGGGAGGGTGGAGATAATGAGAGGTGTAGAAAGTGGTTCTTAAAGGCGAGCCAAGTCGGTGACCCCACAGGTGGGGCTTGTTCCTCCTGCCACCCCTCCCCCACCCCTCATTGTGGTCCCTCCCCGAGTTCCCAGAGTCTGTCCGTGACAATGACAGCAGTTGTCAGCAAAGCTGAACCGGGATGGTGCCGATTCCCCCTTTCCTCTCCCTGTGACATCCATCAGAAAGGACTAGCTTTTGAGCACTGAGAGAGGGAGGAAAATAAGCAGAAGTAATTTATTCGGGATCTTTGAGAAGATAATAGCCAATTATTTGTTTATAACACTGGTTAAATTTTCATTAGACAGATTAATGGAATATCACGTACTGTCAACATTGGACTGAGGGGTGGTCTGTAAGAGATAAACGGGCAAACAGGCTCTGTGTCTCTCTGAGTAAATTAGTTTTTGCTTTCCTGTTTTTCATATGAAAATGGGAAAGGTGGGCAAGGTGGTGCATTTTAAAACAGGTCTGGAGATGGGCCAAACTGGTTAAATATGAAAGCAATCCTGGTAATAAATACATTATAATAACTTAGCATCATGGCCATAATTTTGATTTCATGAAAGTCTGGGATAATGTCGATTTTTAACCTGCTCTCTTAATACACATTTTCTCTCCCTGAACTCAAATGCTGCTTGCTGTGAGGTGAAAGCATATTACTTGGGGGGCCTGATTTGTCTGTATAACGCGCTCAGCATTACAGCTGGTAAGTGCAAGAGGCACCGGCTCTCTCGAGTTCCCGCATTGTCATCTGAGTGCTGTTATCAGGATCAGAATTCCCTGGGGTTCCACAAGCAGGGAGAGTTGCTTATCACTGTGCAAGTAGACTGAGAGGTACACACTCAATGGATTATTTGATGCTGAGTCTGTGGTCAGGGTTGAAGTCCTAGATGGGTTGGCTTCTCAGTCTTGACATTACTCCATGTAAGAATCAGTGGATCCAACTTTAGAATCAAAAATTCTCTTGGCAGGGCTTCCCTGATGGCACAGTGGTTGAGAGTCCGCCTGCCGATGTAGGGGACACGGGTTCGTGCCCCGGTCCGGGAAGATTCCACATGCCGCGAAGCGGCTGGGCCCGTGAGCCATGGCCGCTGAGCCTGCGTGTCCGGAGCCTGTGCTCTGCAACGGGAGAGGCCACAACAGTGAGAGGCCTGCATACCGCAAAAAAAAAAAAAAAAATTCTCTTGGCAAATTGGAAGTCACACACACACACACACACACACACACACACACACACACATACTGAATTAGGCCATTTCATAACAATTGATATTCTGTAATTTAAAAAAAGTAATTGGCAATTAAATTTTTCAGTTTAATTAGCATTGGAGAGTCATTTAAGTTCTCATATATAGAATGCAAGTAAGAATTTTCACTTGCAGCTCAACTCTGGATTTTAAAATAATGTCGTTACTTAGAAGGAAGACGATAGAATGTAATTTCTTTCTTAAAAAAAATAAGAGAGGGCGGAAAGGAAAGTTATAGGAAGAGAAGGAAGGAAGGAAGGAAGGAAGGAAGGAAGGAAGGGATGGGGAAATAAAACGAGAGGGAGGGAGAAAAGAGCATTTGCAGTGCTGTGGAAAATTGACTAAATGAGACCTACTGTTCTTTTTGTAAAATGCCCTAATTTGCAGCAAGTTTGTCCAATAAAACTTCTTTCAGAAAGTTAAGGCACTACTGAGAGTTTCTGCAAACCATTTTACTGGTCTATAGGTTGACTTCTCTTCGAAGTAATTCTATGCCGCATGAACTGGTTATATAAATACATTTGTTTCTAAAAAAAGAAAATGGACGTAGCCTTCCCTGCCAAAGACGCGTCACTACATCTGGTCAAATGGGCCTCTGAGAGGCCCATTTCCAAGGTGCTGTGACTGGGTTGTCCTTACTGCCCATGACTGGGGTGGGGGGGGAGGGGAGTGCTGGAGGGTGCTGGGGGATAGCGGGGTGGAGAAGATGGAGGTCAAGGGCTGCCTGCTCTTTTTTCCCTTCTTCTGTCTCACGCTTCTCTGCATCTTCACAGCAATAACAGAGGGGGTGCTAGATGAGCAGTAACCAGGCTGAACGGAGAGCTGGGGTATCTTGTGTGCTTGGGTAACCGGGGACCTCTAGGGAATGTTGAGGCTCCCACCCATCCTTCTAGGCCATCTGAGCCCTTCCTTAGCCATGGATTCCTTCTCCAAAAACAGCAAGGGTATGTGCATTGGTGGTGGGTAAAGTGCTCTGAGATGGGGTGAGGTATGGATTGAAGGTCACGTTTGTGTGCAGACTCTGAAGTGGCTGGGGCCCTTTCATGGCTGCTGGCCAGGATAATGGCCTTTCAAAGTCCTTGGAGACACTGATTTCTTTAACATCCAGCATGGACATATTGCCTATGAACCTCCTCAAGGCAGCATCTCGGACACAAATGCTTCCACAGCTGGGCAACTTCAGGCAGCAATATTACAGCCTTCGGGAGGAGTTCCCTTGGGGGAAGGTGGGCAGGGGATCATTTCAGTCTCTGGGCGCTTAGTACAAGCGTAGGACAGCTGCCTTTTGTTGATACAGCACCCTTGAACCTCAGTTCTCAAGGTGAGCTCTGCAAGAGGTCCTATAGGAAGGCCCTTTTGATTATTCAAGAACTAAAATCCCTTTGGCTGGAGGATCCAGAGATACCCACCAAATGAAGAACTTGGCATTGCTTTGACTAGTGTTAAAGGAGTAGTTGCAGGGAAGAGGGCAGTGCTGGATTTCCCTAATTTGAAATATGAAAGATATTCTCTGGGCTATTACATCCTTTTAGTGAAGGCAATTCACATTCTTTTGGCGGTTTATCCTACTTATAATGATCAAATCGTAGAGTCAGAACTTCTAATGCAAACCACTTTTACAGCTGTAATTGGATCTAAGGCCTATGCAACCACCAAGTGGCCTAAGACTCCCTGGCAATGTTCAATCAGGATATGATATCGCTTATGAAAGTGATCTCTTACTGTTGATACTTCTCCCGAGAGCAGCACAAATTAGAGACATACTTGAGTGATTCGGAGGCCTCGCCAACAGACAGCATGAGAGCGGACCCCTGTTAAAGTGGGGATTCTCAAACATGGCATGATGCACATTTCATTGTGGTCATTTAATGGAAACCCTATGAAAGTCTTCTGCTGGGTCTGGGGGTAAAAGAGTTCTAACATTTAGGGAACCACATGAAATGTGCTTCTTAAGAAAATTCAAGAACTGATAATGCTAACAACATCTGAAAGAAGACTTTGGGGGACTCTGGGATACTTGGTCACAAAGTGAAAACACATGGACTTCCCCATTGCTCAAAGCCCATACACACACACACACACACACACACACACACTCCACACCCAGGGGTTGGCAGATGATCTCTGAAGGAGCAGAGGTCTGAGTCCTTTCCAGGGATGGTTTCAGCTCCTAAATGCCGACCTAAGTAGCAGGCATGAATGTCGGTCCACAAATTCGAGCGTGCAAAGAAACGTAATTATAATATTGACTGTCTTCGTATTTCGTATTCTTTAAGTATACATCTTATGGCTTCTAGATTCATCATAATTTCTCACTATAGCACACTTCTGACTTGCCTGTGCCCTCCCTCATCTCTGGAGCTTGGTGTCCCCACTTGGATGAGTCTGTGGGTTACTGGGGGCCCAGCCATTGCCATTAAGAAGCCTCTGCTCACAGGGATGGCTCTGGGGGTGTGTGGCCTGGTGAGTTGGAACGACTTCCTTGACACTTGAAGAGTGGCAGTGTACCATTTCCAGTTCTCCCGATGTGTCTCTGAGCATGGCCATGCAGAGGGCCTTGAGGAATCTTGATGATTACGCAAACGAGCCCTACAGCTTTGATGGAGCCCCTGCAACACAACGATGAATAAAGGACACTGACTTTTGCTTGACGCCTATAAGGTGACACGTGTGCCCTAGGAGCTCACATGTGGTCCCTCATTTAGCCTCACAGAATCCCTGTGCATGAGGAATCGTTTAGTCTTCTTTTATCTCACGTATTCCCTACTACTGTGTGTCTACATGTCAACCTCGTGGTCCCCTTCGCTCACAGAGCTAGGCAGACAAGTGCTGGGAGAGGCAGGAGCAAGGGCGCTGGGGAAGAACCTAGAAGGGCTATTGGGTCAGAAAAGGATTCTGGGTGGAAATGGCATTATTCTTCCCACTCCCATTCTTATCTGTGGCTAAGAGAAGTTAAGTAGCATGTCCAGGGGTACAGATCTCAGAAGGCTGGAGCAGAAAGTAAAAAGCTCCCCGGAGTGGTCTCTGCTGATCCCTTCCACGTGTATCTCCTAACTCCTAGAAAGAGCCATCCTGTTCCAGCCTGTTCCAATCCATTGACGGGGTCCAGGGCCGGGACCCAGGGAGGAGAAGGAGGTTTCAGGAGGGGAGAAAACAAGGCCTTGTTGAGGCGAGGTAGCCAAAGGAAGGACCAAAGTAGGGATGGAGCCCCAAAGCTTTAGAGACTCCGTCCTCTCTCATTGCAAAACTCAGAAAGAGGCTGAGACTCCTAAGAGCTGATTGTTGGAACTGAAGTTCCACGTGACACTTTGCAGGAATGATGATGGCAAATCCTCTATACACTTTAGAACTGGACCCGGAAAAAGGGAAGGGCTAGTTTTAAATCGGATCAGCCTACACATGTGTACTCTGCTTTGTTTTTATATTTTCTGACTTCAGGAATACTAGAGTGCTCATCGGAAAAAGGTCAAGCAACTCTTTGGTGTAGAGTCATCCAGATTCTCGTATATATATAATGCCTTGGGCAATAGAGCAGAAAACCTGACCTACGTATATTTCAAACCACGTCATCTGAATCACAGAAAGCACGGACCTGCCAGTCTCAACACCCATAGGTGATGTCATGGAGACGATAATCTCCAAATCGCCTCTAATCCTATAATGGCTTCCAAACCACATATTACGCCACACGTGACAACCAAATTACTAATATCACCATTTTCCTGTATGCAAAGGACAGCTAGCTTTCCGGTCCTACGATTAGGTGAACGCACAGCTACAAATTAACTGGCAGTTTCAGTACAATACGAGGAACTGCAGTTCTTATTATATCCCAAAGAAAACCATAACCAAGCAGCTATAGTCACAGCTGAGTGTCATCCAAGCCTGTTTGTCGGTCAGCAAGGCAGACGTGTCTCCAGGGCCCCTGGCTGTTCTCTGAAGTAAGAAATCCCTTCGTGGTGCCTCAGTTTGTGAAGAGGCTAACACAGACCCACGGGCATCAGAATTGCAAGGGGCAACTAGAGAAGACAAGACTTCCTGCAGCAAGTTTTCCCAACTCTGATTATTAGAATAAAGAAAGGGGAGGGGCATCTACAATTTGGGTCATTTTCAGAACAAGGACTATGTGGTTATTCTCTGATGGGCCTTATAGATCATCTAGTCTAGCCAAGTCCCAGAGAGGAGGGAAGGCTCACATGTGTCCAGGCAGAGCTCAGCCCCAACCCATGACTCTGACTTACAGCACCAACCAGGAGGCTGCCAAACAGGTTGAGAGCCAGCAACCAGATTTTGAAAAGAAAGGAAAGGATCCTCAGTAGGGGAATAGCTCCTCCAACCCTTCTCCATCCCCAGTGAGCATCCACCTAGCTTTTCCCAACCTCTCCTTGGTCTACCTGTTAGAATGAATAACATCCCAACCAATGCTCCAACATACTCTTCCTTTACGCTTCATGGTTGTCCAACCACTCTCCACTTTTCACCTGCATCTTGTGTCACCTTTTGTGGCTCTTCCATGAAATCTTCCCCTTTGTCATCCCCAAGCAGGTCTATTCATTCCTTCCGTGCCCCTACTCAGCCCTAAATATGGCACCTTCCACACATTACACTCCAAAAATATCTGTAAAAGATGGTCAGCTCCCTAGTACCAGGGGCTGTCTTTTATTTCCTTTTATGTTCCTACAATCTCTGGCATATGGGAGGCACTCAGTAAATATCTGTTGAATGAAGGAAAGGTTGACTCTGAGAATGAATAGATAGATAGATGATAGACACGTAAGCAAAGGAACTGTTCTCACATTCCTGGTCTGATTCGAAGTCTAGTAGAAGCAACTGTCTTTTCACAACCACCTAGTCTAGAACTTTCTTTTTCTGAAAAGAATATCGTGAGCAGGACGTAGGACATAAGACTGTGTATCCACTCTTCAGACTTCCGGCATGTTCTTCTCCCTTAGAAAAATACGGTGGCCCTCTGGCTGCAGTAAGGAGCTCTGTTCTTTGCATAGTGGATGGATAAAAATAGATTTAAACTAGAGATGGATGGCCCCAGATGGATGTGGTTGGTTGGGGTGTGGAAGAACATCTTGAACTATTTTTCAAACATTTCAGTTTCGGCAAAAACCAAAACATGTTGTGCCAATCACTTTCCCTTAATTTTAAAACCCATGGATTTCAAAGGAAATTTAATCTGAATGTTTCTACTTCATTTACCCCATCTCTTCAAACTGTTCTCCTGAAAAAGTGAACTGATGTCCTAGAAGTTTAAAGGACCCTTTTATAGTTTGCTGGTTTCTTTTAAAGAACAAACCACTTCACAATTTAGGAGGGAATCAAAACTCCTAAATCTTGAAATAAAAGAAAAAAAACATAGTGCAAATTGGTTGAAGTTTGGATCTAGGAAGTGGACAACATGTTTCCCATGCTAAAACAAAGAAGAAATGCC